>NC_092801.1:39913876-40177739 GCF_918797505.1 Bemisia tabaci
CCAGAACGCTATTATACAAGGCTGCAAACCCCCTCTCGCCATCTCAACCGGACTTTTTGCGCCGGATTCACTCATATCCCAAATTACGCAACGCCTATTATGCAAAGGCCAGTGATGCGGATGGTTCGAAAAAGCGGCTACAGCTTTTTGTTTCCCCCTTTCGTACTGGCACCGCGCACCGTCCTGACGACATTTCGGAGGCATTTACAAATATTTTCTCGAATGCACCTTTTGTACCGCGAACTGACGGAATTCGCCGACTACGTGTTGGTACATTGACGTTTACACCTGCCTTTTCCACTTCGCGTGCAAGTTTTTCTTCTTGCCTCTCTACGGTGTGGATGACAAACCCCGGCCATTATTTTGATGACGAATACAATGGAGGGCTCTATTTTTATACCGGCTCGAAGTTCATGAGGTCATAGATCGAACTTTCAGTGGGCGAAGTATAAAATCGTTGAACTTAAAATCTGTTGGCAAAAACGGTTGTTTTATTCCTCGCAAAAAGACGGAGGGGATGACAATCGTTTTGAAAGAAAAAACAATTCAATGGCAAAATTTCCCGCAGTCAATTCGTCGAACTGCTGAGGTGTATTTGAACCGAGTTCATCAGAAAGGAACCAACCTATATTTGCGAAAAAATTAGTTAAAGATGATTTTGAGTTCCTCTGTAGTCGTACGTTTTTTTCTGCCAATAACTCAAAGTCGAAAAAAAATTAGTTTCTGAAAAGAGGGGTTAAAGTTTAGTTTCTACATCGAGTCTTATGGAGGAATAAAACTTCAAACCTCTTTATCTCAGTTTCAACTTAATGTAGGTCGGTTCCTCTCTAATAAACTCGGTTCAATTTATGTGTCAAAAAAATTATTTTCTCCCTGTGTATATACAGCCCCCCCCCTCCCTCCCGGCCAGGAGAACGCTCCCCTACCCAATCTTTGGGACATTTATTTTGAATTTTGGCTACGGTCATGGACCAAACCACATGAAAAATGGTTGTTCCCACATTGTATAACGCTTCACAGCGATGCACTGCAGCACAGTCTACCTTAAATTAGTTAACGCACTTTTTAAGGGCAGCAAAAGATCTGCATTTTCCGATTCAACATTGATAGCGAGTGCCAGAATCAAAATAACGGAGCTTAGATCTCACTCTAGAAGTGCGTAAACTTTTTTTTAGGTGCTTTCCAGGTTTTTAATTCATAACGGAAGCACGTAGATTACTTCTTTACACTACGAAGGGTAGTGAGCTTTTAAACAGAAAAACATATTAAGCATTACGTAACCAGGCACTAGAGGAGGGGCAACCGGACTAAAGCACTCAGTTACATATTTTCTCTTACAACTTGTAGCGTGAAAAATGATTCATGACGTTACAACTAACGTCATCCGTATGAATTGCGTTCCAGTTGATCAGCGTTAAACGTATTACAGGCGTGGCAGGTATTGCGATTTATCGACTAATCGACTATTTAAACCTGCAGAAAAGGATCGATATTGCAAAGGATACCCTAATAATAGATTCTTCACCTCAGCTTTAAATGGAGAGATATCGATAATCGATCATTCACCCCCCACCACTGAAACGTAAATGTTAAATTCTCGCGTAAGAGAGTATTTTCGAATTTCCCATTACGTAAGTCGCTTTCTGAGTAAAATTTAAGCGAAGGAACATACCAACGCAGTTATTACGGTCGTATCGTGCTTAGCAGTGGCGAGGCATGAGTGATCGATTATCGATATTCCCCCATTGGAAGCTATGGTAAAGAATCGATTATTAAGGTGTTCGCTGCGAACATCTTACATATCGATCCTTTTCCATGGATTTAAATGACAGATAAATCGATGTATCGCAAATCACGCAACGCCACTAGTGCTTAGCGATAAATCGACCGAACCGCCATTTGTACTGATGAAAAAATCGATTAGCAGGGTGCTTGCAAATACTCGAGCCTTTATCACAGCCTCAAACGTGAAAATATCAGGAGTCCATACTGCCGTGCTGAGGAAGAACGCCGTATGAACATTCGAGAGTTGCCAAATTTATGCGGATAAATTATGTATTTTCGACAACATTCACGCATTTTTCTTCTCGACATTTTCAAATAATTTAGATTAAATTGCGTGCAAAATGGGCCTGTTGCATGCAAGAGATACAGCCGCGCGAATAGGTATTTTAAAGGTTAAATGACACGAAAATTACGATGGTCACATCAAAAAAGTCTGAAATACACTCCTTACTGCGCAATTTGCGTTGTTAGGAGAGCGCTTTTTCAAATTTCCCGCGTCGGGGGGCAGTTTTCTTACGGAAACAATAGATCGTATTCGATACATCAAACGGCTGAGATTGTATCGATATCGATTGGTTCAAAATATAAACATAGCCTCAAAAGTAAATTCAGAAATCTGAGAGAACGAGTCTTTTGTAACAGATTTTTTATTCTTTAGCGTACCTAATGCCAATTTAAAGTGAAATTGTTAGGAATTTTCTCATTTTCAGCTTTTCCAACTTAAATCCTTACAGTTTGGTTTGAGGTTATGTGCTATTGTTTTGAACCAAACGATACATCGAACCGTTATCGAATACGGTCTATCAACGGCAACTCGCGGCTATTTCCGGTCAACTAAAACTGACAACATAACCTAAAAATCTTCTTCTTCTTCTTCTGATGGTTTATTGGCTTATATTCCAAGAGAGGAACCTACAGCCATCTATAGACAGGATAACAAATTAATAACCTAAAAATCGAAGCTCGTGATATCGTGAAATGAAATGCAGAAGGATTGCGTTGGATATTTAAAAGTTGATCGATTTGGTGACCGCATAAAGCGTATATGGACCACTATAAGAGATCACGTTAGGTTTGTGAACAAACTGAAGGAAAAAATAACAACAACAACAACGACGACTCGGCATCTTCCGGAAATCACCGAGCCCGCCGTTTGCTCGTTTCCGGTCATTAGAAAACTGCCCCCCGACGCGGGAAATTTGAAAAAGCGCGTTCCTGACAACGCAAATTGCGCAGTAAGGAGTGTATTTCAGACTTTTTTAATGTGACCATCGTAATTTTCGTGTCATTTAACCTCTGAAAAGTCTATTCGCACGGCTGTATCTCTTGCATGCAACAGGCCCATTGTCTGAAAATTTTGAAAAATAACATTCACGATTTTCCCGACGGATTCGGATTTTATCGGAGGAAACTTGGCAACTTCTGAAGGCTCATACGGCGTTCCTCCTCAGCACGGCAGCACGGCTCTCCACGTCGTGTGGCTCATTTGGGAATGCATTAAGTTCTTAGCCTCCTCATTTTAAAAACCCATTTTCCCCCGCTAAAATTGTCAAAATAAGTAACGGGGTTTTTTTTTCGGGCACTCTACGAATTCACACGATTTGGCGGGAAACACGCCAATCCGGATCGGTCTTCTGATCTTTCACGCGATCGTTGCACAGTTGCGTGGTTGGGAGGTTTCTGACCTCTGACGTAGAGATTATTCGAGAGCCGATAAATATTGTTGCATACCGCCATAAAAAAAAAAAAAAAAAAAAAAAAAAAAAAAAAAAAAAAACGAGATACGTCTAAAATTTTTTGAGTTTGATGCGTCGCGAGTGACGTTAAGTTAGAGACCGTTCCAGTATTACGTAACCTACTTTTCCCGATTTTTTGACTCCCTCCCCCTGTGTAACGGAGCCCAACACCCCCCTTTTGAATTTCGTAACGCTGGCCTGACCCCCCCCCTGACACTCCCTCCCGGGGTGCCATAAAATTTGTCTTCAAATTTAAACGTATTTCTGTCAAACGGAACTATGTGCATTAAGACATGAGCCCTGAGACCCATAAGAATATATGCATAACAGGACTCACGTCATAATTCACATAGTTCCATTTGACAGAAATACGTCCATTTTAAAGTATGCGCGGTGCTCCGTATAGTAAATTTTACGAGAAAACCAATGGAGCCACTTTTAAGACCTCGATGTTTCGTAATGATGGAGTTATGAGCAGGGTGCCATGAAATGTAAGAAAGAAATGACAGCTAGGAAATTTCAGTGATATGCTTCATGAATTTTTACGAGGATATGAAATATTTCATATTTTTCAAGGGCTAGAGAATGCAACTCGCACTCAAAGACACAGAAATAGAATTCAGAATGCTTCTCTCTCGGATTTTCAGGGATTTGGATCATACAATTTCAGACTTTTCCCTGAATTCTATAGTCTTTATGGCGTGATTTCTCATAAAAATTCGAGTCCCTAAATAGTTCATATAAGCGTACGCGTCGTCCCTTGAAATTAAGAAAATGCAAAAATTCAACTCGAAGGAAAAATGTCATTATTTTTTCAAGGTCCCGAGGGGAAAATTCCTTCACTTTTACAGACTTTTTAGGATTGAGAGGCCAAGTTCCCAAACTTTTCCAGGTAATTCCTGACCTTTCAAGAACTTTTTACCCTGTCCGTCCATACAGAGCCCCCCCCCCCCCCACTTTCCTTTTGCCAGCCCCACAAAAAATTCACAAACCCTCCAATCAAGGCACTCGAGGGTGACTGGCGAAGAAAAGTGGGGTGGGGGGCTGAAAGTGAAAAACCGCGATTTTCCGGATATCGCGTGGCTACGACGCCTGTCGGCAGAAACGCGACCGCAGCGTTGCCGGTTCACTCGAAAAAATCTCGGGTTTTCCGGCGACTCGCGGGTATTTTGAGCCGAAAATAGACAACTCGGCGACGGACCACTCTCACGAATCACGACAGTCAACATGCGATTATCCCGATGGGGGGAAGGGGGGAGGGGGCTCATCCGTGCATGTGTCAGTCTGTCCGGGACGGGCGGGGGGGGGGGGAGGCGTAGGATCAGACGTTGACATAACAATCATGGACGGCCGGCCGCCGCGAACCAACTGAGCTTTCGAAAAAAGGGACGAGTCCCCACTCCCGAGGTGAATTCACACGAAGGGGAAGCACACACTGGAAAAAAAAGAATCTTAAATTTGCCGCCAAGAAGTATTTCTTCTTAAATCAAGAATTTTGCTGGTTAATATAAGCTACTTTTTTTTTGCTTAACCCAAGCATTATTTTTCTTGAATCAAGAAAAAATCAGCTTAAAGCAAGATAAAGGAATTTTTGGCGGCAAATTCAAGAATTATCATGCTTGATCCAAGCTACTTTTTTTTTGCAGTGCATGGAAACAGAGAATCGTGTGGGTTCCATTATTTTATAGATAGGGACTGTGTTTTTTGAGGACGGGGAAGGTTTGGGTCTGCTCTGGAGTCTGGATACAGACATTCTCGATCACCCTATGCAGGGTGTCCCAGGGTTAAGTGGGAATATTGAAGGAGTCGATTCTCCGGGTCAAAAAAAGACGTTTTTGCGGTGTAACTTTTTTTCCAAAAACGCCCTCCCTGGGGGACACGGCCCCCGAAAGTTGGGAGAAAAAGAATCGTCTTTCTAACACTGTGACAATGTTTATGGACCAATATTAATGAAAATTGGTGAATGGGGGTCATTTTATGCTAGTTGTGCATAGTTTGTGGCGCATTGCTGGAGGTGAAGAATTTCAAGGCGCCCTCAAATGTTTGAAATATGCAATATGGGCATCCTCTGAGTAGATATGGTTGCATACAAGCGTTGCAGAGTCACTAACGCTGAGTTGGGTTGAAAATTTTGGTGAGTGCGGGGGGAATATTTGCGTTTGGCTGGTGAAAGCGTACACTGATGAACTTTCTGCGCCTACGTCCTGTCATACTCAATTTTCTGCATGGAACACTTCTGCACTTTTTTTTTTTTTTTTTTTTTTGAAAATTTTAGTAATTTTTCTTCTCTTTACATTAATAATCTGTGAAAACTTCAAGCCATGATGTTGGTTCCGTATTCTTTCACAAAATAGGCGAGTGGAGATTTCGAAAAACCGCAACCGAGATACGCATTTTTGCAGTATCACCGTCGATTCAGGGTTGCCACAGAATTTAAAAAATGAAATTCTCTGACATTTCCCTGATTTCCCTGACAGTTGAAGATATGACAGGTGGTTAAAAAGACACAATTGAAAATAGTTTTCAAGCAGAAGTTGTGGTTCGAAAACCTAAAACCCATTCTTGAGAGCAAATGAAAGTGATTTAACAAATCTACCCTGGCATTTTCGTCATTTTCTCTAAAGCCCTTGTCCCACGATCAAATGAACTCATCAAATAGTCATCAAATGCAAGATGGCGACTGGTTTTCGCGCAAGTCTGCTATCAAAAGTTAGCGGACCGTCAAATTATGTTGATGAACCCACTATCTTGCATTTGATGAACTCATTTGATCCTGGGACACGGGCTTTAAATTTCCCGGTTATTCCTGGTTTTTTAAAATTCCCCGACATTTCCCGATTATCTCAGTGTTCCCTGACTGTGGCAACCCTGATATCCGATATGCTTTGATATAGATCCAATTCGATTGTGAGTTTTACACACTAGAATCCCTTTCTCCGAGAACGGTATCATTTGGTGATAAAAACCCTCGGTACAAGTTTCATATTTCCAAAGTTCAGGGTCATACGGCGAATCAGCGCGTCTCCCTCTTTGCGGGCGCCCGTTAACCCTATCGATTTTCGACAAAAATTTTACGTCCCTTTTAACAACCCGCGCGCGGCTCGTTACAGGAAAACGGTCGTAAGGACCAGGGCCATATCGCTCGCTTCGCGTGCGAATTCTGCGGTATTTAAATCGTTCGATGCAGGGACCTACACTGCCGTGCTAAGGAAAAACGCCGTATGAACATTCGAGAGTTGCCAAATTTCCCCGAATAAAACCTATATTTTTTTAGGAAACTTATGGGTATTTTTCCTTTAAACTTTCAGATATTTTAGATTAAATTGCGCACAAAATTGTGTGAAAATTTTGGAAACAAATAATCACCATTTTCCCAGTAATTCCGGTTTTTATCGGAGGAGACTTAGCAACGTCTGAAGGCTCATACGGCGTTCTTCCTTAGCATGGCAGTACACTGCCGTGCTAGGGAAAAACGCCGTATTGACCATCAGGAATTGCCACATTTCCTCCAGTTAAAAACCGAATTTACTGAGCAAATAGTGATTATTTGTTTCCAAAATTTTCACACAATTTTGTGCGCAATTTAATCTAAAATATCTGAAAGTTTAAAGGAAAAATATTCATAACTTTCCTAAAAAATAAAGGTTTTAGTCGGGGAAATTTGGCAACTCTTGAATGTTCATACGGCGTTCTTCCTTAGCACGGCAGTATAGGAATATTGCTGTTTTCTGAGTGGACTCAGAACATGCGCATGCTGATGAGAGGTCACCGGAAAATAGACAAGTTTCGTTTTATTTTTGTCGTGACTGATGACTGAAAAACACACGGCGTCTATTTGGACCGCGTTGAGCCAGGGTGTCTATTAAAACAAACTGGCCAAAAATCAGTACTTCTACAGTGCATTCCTAAAAAATTCAGTATCTCTTCATAGAAAAATTCAGTACTTTTTCAGTACTTCCGATTAAAAAAATTCGAAAAATATCAAAAATTTGAATTTCTCGCTCAAATTACGTCACAAGTGACGAATTTGAGCGAGAAATTCAAATTTTTGGAGAATTTCAAATCCAACTCGTGGCCGGTTATGATTTTGATGAAATTTTGACGAGAAAACTAGTCCTGTAGTGCATGATGTTTTATCCTGCTGTTATGGAATTTGAGTAGAATTACACCAGTTTTTTAATGCCCATCTTTGAAGTTGAATCTTTAAAAAAAGGCTACAAACGAGCCACCGATTCAAGAAACCCTCGCTGATTCGGGTCAGGGGCAGCATACAACTATTTGAACGTCATGGATGTGCATGAAGTATCCACAAAATTGAAGGCGTTATGAAAATCGAAGTGCAGTTTCGGACTTTTCATGAACTCGTGGCCGGTTATGATTTTGATGAAATTTTGACTGGAAAACTAGTTTTGTAGTACATGATATCTTATCCTTCTGTGATGGAATTTGAGGAGAATTTTACCAGTTTTAAATGCCCACCTTTGAATCTCTAACAAAAAGTCTGTAAAAGAGCCCTCGAAATGTGGAACCTTCGCTCAACCGGGTCAGGATTTGAGGGCTCGCCTTGAGACTTTTTGTGCAAGATTCAAAGGTGGGTATTGAAAAACTGTCACAATTCTACACAAATTCCATTATAGAAGGATAAGACATCATTCACTGCAAAACTAGTTTTCTCGTCAAAACTTCATCAAAATTATAACCGGCCACGAACTCATTAAATTTTCGAGACTGCGCGAGTGCGCGTCCATCATCAAAACGCCTTCAATTTTTGCCAATTTTTTGATTTTTTTTTTCAAAATGTGACTTGATGCACTTCACTCAGACTCGGTACACCATAGTTGCCAGATAGTGCTGAAAAATTAGCAATTTCCCCATTTAAACCCATGTAAATATCTACATATAATCGCACAATCTGGCAAATTTGCGGTCCATAGACTAGTTTGAACCCATCGGTACCCACGCACGCAGAGCCGTTGATGATTCACAACCTATGCAATCGTACGCACTTAAATCGAAAGGAACTAAATCCATTCCGACATGACCCCTGAGATCCATAAGAACACATGCGTAACAGGGCTCAGTCACGATGGATATAGTTTCTTTCCGTTTAAAATGCGTGTAGTTCACAACAGGCTTACCGATCCTCCGAGCACACTAATATTCACGAGGCTTCTTTCGGGATGGACGCGTCGTCGGCTTCGGCGTATGAAGCCCCGTTTCCACGAACAGCGTGCGCCGCGAAGCCGGCCGCGCCAAATCTAACGGCGGGAGCGATTGCAATCATTTTAAACTGCGGGGTGATTATTGAAATCGATCGACAAAGCAATGGAGAAAGGAGACAAAAGAGATATGGAGGGATCCTATTGGTGGAGGCGGGCGGTTGCAATGGGCAAAGGACGTAGGTAATAGACTAACTAACGGCAACCCACGAGAGACCCGATAGTTAGTCCATCATTTTCTCCTTTAGTCTATAAGAATCACCCATTTCAACCAATAGGATCGCTCTATACTCTCTATGTCTTCTTTGTCAATCAATGGAGATGTTGCATGTGTGAGGAATTTGCGATTTGACTGTTAATTCTTTTGTAAAAGTTCGCGAGAAACACGATGGTGCCACTGGTTTTCTCTCCAACTCCCAAGCTCAAACAAAACTCTCAAGTTGAGGCCAAAATGCAAAGATAGGGAGCAAATACATTAGCAGTGTTGCCGTGTTTTCAGTTTTGGAGTCCCCAAATAAAGTGGCAGCCCTGTCAATGTATTTGCCCCCTATCTTTGCATTGAGAGTTTGTTTTGATGTAGAGGTGGGCTCTCAGGATAGCGTGGGATATCCCCTCTATTTTGGCGTCAACTCGAGAGCTTTTTTGGGCTTGAAAGATGATTTCAGAGAAAACCAGTGGCACCATCGTATTTCTCGCCAACTTTTACATTTGAATCAACAGTCAAATCGCAAATTCCTCACACATGCAACGTCTCCGTTGTTGCTGAAAAAGCGATTCGCATAATTGGACTACATTTTGCGATTCGGAACAACTATCTTCGGCTCATTTTGGAAACAGGATACTTGCCTTTAGTTCCCCAACGCAGGTACGTGTTTTTATGTACGAGCCAACGTTCGAAATCATCGCACCCGATGAACCACTAGACAAGGGACGAAGTTAAGCATTCTGATACAGCTTTCTTAACCAGAATTTCACGTAAAACACGATTCTTGCAACAAACATTAAAAAAAAATCGATTCCTCACTGAGATATTAGCATTTCAATTTTACGTTGGCTCCGGGAATTTTGAATTGCCCGGTTACAAGAAACGCTATTTTCTACGAGAGTCGAATCGCACCTCACAACAGTTTTGGCAGGCTTCTCAATTGGACGTATTTCTACCAAACAGACCTATGTGGAGGTGAGAAATATGGGGTGTGCTCGTTAGTTCTCTGGCCGTATGAGTGAGTGGGAATAATAAAGCGCCAGTGACGTCAGCGGCAATGATAGTGCGCACGCGCGAGGGGGAGATCGTCGTCGGGGCGCTTTAACTCATGAGCCCTGACCACAACGCTCTCTTGCCATGCCCGCGGCTCATGAGTTCCGCATTCAGTTGGCACATAGGTCTGTTTGATAGAATGTAAAATCCCGCTTTTCCAATTCTTCAAAAGGAATCACGCCCACTTTTACATTGCTTCTTCTGTCTGGGAACTGTCCGGGAATTTTATCAAGTCAGGGAAAATGACGAAATGGACCACTAGACTAGGTACGAATTTATGCAATCTGATACATGTTTCTTAACCAGAATTGCACGTCGAACACGATTCGCACAACGAAAATGACTGAAACCAACTCCTAACGAAGATATTAACGTTTTTATTTACATTGGTTACGAGGAATTTGAACTGCCCGCTCACAAGAAACTCAAAGCTCTACGTGAGTCAAATCGCGCACTACAACGGTTTCAGCAAGCTTCTCAATCGAGCAATGTTCATTTCTCACCATGTGTTGTTCAAACTATAGCAATTTGCTATAGCTGAGCCAAAGCGTCAAGATTGAGGTAGCCAGATTTTTATATCGCAGAGACTGTCATGATAACGTTCAGCGCGCGATGTGAATCACGTAGAGCATTGAGTTTTCATGAGCGGGTGGTTTCAATTCACGCATCAAGAATCATTAAATATCTTCGTATGGAGTTAATTTCGGTAATTTTGATCGTGCGCATCGTGTTCTACGTGAAATTTTCGTTACGAAACATGTATCAGAATACTGAAATTCGTACCTTGTCTAGTGGTCCATTCTTAAATTTGTACCGTGTCTAGTAGGCCATTGCGAAAAGTCTATAGACTTGGCGCGACCGATATCCCGTCGCGCGAGCTCTATGTAAGCGCACCCTCAACTTTTCGATTGGCAATCAACTGGGATCGGCGATCGACCTCCACGGTTCCATCGATCATTGGGGCAGTGGGCACTGGGCTCCCTCAGACCAGCTGGGGGGGGGGGGGGGGCGGGGGCCCGGAAGACGGTAGACGTGGCCGGCAAGTAATTAAAGCATCCATTATTCTTTGTCGGTGGTCGAGCATCGTCTTCGTTTGGCCTGTTGCCGAACCGGCCGGCTCCCGACTTGGGCCCGTGAGTGACGAAGCTGGATTTTCCAAGGCCACCGAGGTGTGAACTTCTTAATGTGCTCTGGAATATCCACGGACAGGTATGCAAGGGTTCAAATGGGTCACCAAACCATGCCAGGGTGTCTACTAAAACAGGCTGCACAGGAAAAAAAGTCGTTTGGATCTGGAGTTCCAAACTCTTAAAAATATTGACAAGAAAAATACTCTTGATTAAATCGGATTTTTGCTTGAATCAAAAGGAGATCCGCCTAGATCAAGAGGCTCGGCTCTTCGATTCAAGGAAAAATCGGATTGATTCGAGAGTATTAATCCTTGTCGATGTTGTTAAGAGTCTGGACTCTACATCTAAGCGACTTTTTTTCCAGTGTGGCCAAAAATCAGGAATTTTTCAGAATCAGAAGCGAGTACGGGGTCTACGACTTCCGTCAAATGTCTGTCTACTCCTCGTAGATGAAGACAATAGAAAGTCGAAACTATATCTTCAGATCAAAGAATCGAATCGAATCTCATTCGTGTTACACTGGAAAAAAAAAACATTGGATCTAGAGTCCAGACTCTTAAAAACATCGACAAGAAAAAATACTCTTGATTCAATCGGATTTTTGCTTAAATCAAGAACAAAGCCTCTTAATTTGAGCGGATTTCCTTTTGATTTAAGCAAAAATCTGGTTGAATCAAGAGTATTTTTTCTTGTCGATGTTTTAAGAGTCTGGACTCTGGATCCAATGTGTTTTTTTTCCCAGTGTATCTGCAGTCTGCAGTAAACAAGCAACAGTGAACCCAATGTTGGAAGTGCTCTAAAATTGTGGAATCAAAAAACGCCTTCAATTTTCGTGGATTTGCACCATGGACATCCTTGGAACACGAATAGTTGCATCAAAACACGACCACCGATTACGCGCTATTGTGAGGGCGCAAAAAAAAAAAACTAAAACGCCTTCAATTCTAGTGAATGCATCATGGACATCCTTAGAACACGAATAGTTGCATCGTGGCATTATTATCGATCACGCAATTCTGGTTGGTGTCTCCTTACTAAAAATTACTGTTAAGAATATCAAGAATAAATTGTCTTTCATCTCCTCTGGGTTTCAAAAAATTATAAAATAGTTAAACTTGCTCCAAGAGACACGCCTCATTCAAATGTTTAATTCGATACCGAGCTCGTCAAAATTTTCTCAACTACGGGTACCTGGGTTCATAGAATTTTCAAAGTTCCGAATCCCTTTGTGTTTCCTGGTTGCGTAGGGACAAAGGAAAGGCTGGATTCAGCAATGAAATCATTCAGGCGGTCGAAAAAATGTCAATTTCCTTTTCATCGAGCGGGTTGATTGATGAGATTGATAGACAAAGTCATGGACAAAACAGACAAAAAGGATATGGAGGGATCCTATTGGTGGAACGGGCGGTTGCAATGAACAAAGGACGTAAGTAATAGACTAACTAACGGCAACTCACAAGAGACCCTTTAGTTAGTCCATATTTCTCCCTTAGTCTATAGGAACCCACCATTTCAACCAGTAGGATTGCTCTTTACTCCTCATGTCTTCTTTGTCGATCGCTTTGTCTATCAATCCCAACGATCAGCCCACAGAGGGATTGATAACGTGATTGAATCGTGTACATCGATTTGGACTACATTCTGCAATTTGGAACTATAAATACTAGCCCGGTTTAAAAACAATGTATGTGTCATTAGTTTCCCTATGCACATAAGTGTTTTTCCAGAGGAGCCAGAATTCATGGTTCCAAATTGCAAAATGCAGTTCATTTGAAAGAGCATTACTAGGTACTAAGGAAGTACGTTATGATTATGACATGACTCGTGATTGCAATACCATAGGATAGATAACTTGTTCTGGTCAGGATTGAAAATTGTCCGATTGTGAAGAATGAAACTAGAGGAAAGTTTCTGGAGATTTGAACGCTGCGCAAAGAAAGAGAATAAACGGAGATTTCCACGATGTGTTTCATTTCGGTTGTCCGCGACGGTTGGACCGCGTTAAGCAGAAAGGAACCAAGTCACATCAGCTATTGCTAAATTTGATTGGGCAGTTTATTTTTTACATGAAAACGGTTGTGCGGGTTGTCTGTGCATTCCAGTGAATTTTCTGTATGGTGCGAGGCAAATTCCTTAAAATTTCAAAGGAATCCGCACAAACGTTCTATTGTGAAAAATTAAATAGCCCGGTTAAATTTGGCAATGCTGATGTGGCTTGGTTCCTTTCTATTAAACGCCGTCCAGTTGGACTTCATTTTGCAAATAGGAACTAAACTCTCCAGCCAGGGTTACCACAGAATTGGGAAAATTACATTCCCTGACATTTCCCTGATTTCTCTGACACACTTTCGTGACATTCTCTGACAATTGAACAGATGCCACATTGTTAAAACGACTTATGTAGTTAGATATCGCATTCAGGCCAAATTTGTTGTTCGAAACGTCAAACTCGCTCGAGAAAGCAAATTAAGGTAATTTGAAATTTTTCCCCGATATTTTCGTCATTTTCCCTGACATTTTCAGGTTGTCCCTGACTTTTTAAAATTCCCTGCCATTTTCCGGGTTTCCCGGATTGTAGCAACCCTGTTGTCCCTGTTCGTATGCACGTACTTTTCTTTTTTTTACAAATGAGCCGGAAATTGTGGTGTCCTGATCGCAAAATGAAGTCTAGTTAATGGGAAACCTTTCAACTAGGGGAATCGAGAATGTTCAATACTTAACAAAAACATTTGGAAGGCTTAAAAAATGCCTCGAAAACGGAAACTTCCGCCCTATACGTCCATTAGATACTAAGTACATTTGACTCGGAGAGCCAAAGTATGACATTTAAATTCATTTTGCGACAACGAATCATTCCTGGCTCATCCATTAAAGCCATGTTACTGGATAATGAAGGGTGCCGTATGAATATGAAAATTCGAAATTTTTACTTACGAGCTTCGGATTTGAACACGAATAGGGATGACTCACCTGAACAAAAAAAAAAAAAACACAAAACCATTAAAAATCGTACAAAAAAGTGTAATTTTAAGGCGAGGGGATTAAAAGTCTAAACAAGAAACTTCATTTCGGCGTTTTCAGTCGATGAATGGACCACTAATAAATGTGATAAAAAATGAATATCAAAGCATCATGCCTAAGACATAGTTTGTCACCACTTCACGTACAATGGACGTCGTACATGCGAAAAAAATAACGTTGGTGATTACTAGATTCCTGTTGATCGTAAAGTTGAGTATTTTCTCCGTAAAAAATATAATTCTCCGGTTCTTGGAAGTATGTTTTGCAAATAAAACCGTGTAAATGTCAAAGATCAAACACGTGAAAAGTAAGAATGGCCGCCTGGGGAAAGACTAGAAGTGTTTACCGCCGCCGTGCAAAAGAAGAGCGCCTCGTGAGCATTCGAGAGTTGCCAAATTTCCCCTGATAAAACATGTATTTTTGACGACGCTCATGCTTGTTATTCCTTGACATTTTCAGATATTTTAGATTAAATTGCGTATAAAATTGTCTGGAATTTTTGGGGAAAAAGATTTTCACAGTTGTCGAGTAAGTTCGGTATTTATTGAAGGAAATTTGGCAACGGCTGAAGGTTCATACGGCGTTCTTCCTTAGCACGGCGGTATCTTCTATTTTGTCTAACATATTCGTTCTTTGAAGAAGTGGAACGTCCCTAATTCAAGTTCACGCAGTTTGAAAAGACGGAAAATTGCTCTATTGAAGAGCAAAAATTGCATATATTTTTGAACAAAACTTATTTTGATCCCAAAACTGACAATGAGTGAAAATATCACGACTTTTTCCTGGATACTTCATTCGTAAAGTAAAAACATACAGCGCAGGAAGAGTTTAAAACGTCCTAAATGTCAATCACAATCATTGAAACTGAGCTTCGTCGCCAAAGAAAAGTAAATTGCTCCCTCCCTCTTCCTCTGGAAGCAAGCTTTTCTATTTTACCTTGACTTAATAGAAAAATACGCAAGAAAAGCAACAGCGGTTAATGAACAAGACTTGGAAAGAGTTTTTAGGAGACTTTTCAAATCAAAAACCAATTTAGAGAGCTCCCTAAAACCTAGGGGAAAACGTTGATACTCAATTTGTATGACTAAAACTAATATATAAAGTGCGATGGAGGTGGAAGAGGGGAAGAGAAATATTGAAAATCACACAAATCATACGTTTTTAAATGAAAAACAAAATTGCTTTATGAAAAAAATAAATGAGTCAAGTTTGATGATAGTTAAACTACAACTGCCCCATTAAGATCGACATCGAAAAAAAGATGAACCTTATACTCTCGCCGCAATTCTAAAAATAGCCCTGGTGAACTGCTCCAACGAGTCATTCCCCCAAAAGGGTGACGAGACACGGGAGTGGGGGGGGGGGGGGTATGAAAAAAAATCAAGAAGCAATATTCATTACATTACGTTGTACTGAGGAAAAACGACGTATGGACATTACAATATTGCCACATTCTCCCGATAAAATATTACATTTTCGGGAAAATTCTGAATTTCTCTCCTTATAATTTCCCGTAACCCTGGTAGCACTGCCTACTTAAAAAGCTTAAAAAATCGAGGAAGTTTCAAAGAGAAAAAGTATTGAAAAACTGTTGAAATATTCCAGTCAGGAACCCCTGTTTGTTCTCATGTAAGTAAATATGCGTCATTTCACCTTTACAAAATAATTATTACTGTACTGCAGTAAATTTTAAGAAACATTTTAAATCAATATTGCAAAAAATTAAAATTTTCCATAAAAGTTGCGATATGTGGCAGTTTATTTTGTATTATTTAAGCATCAATATAAGTGATTTTTTGGATTTGACATAATTTTGACGGCACTTTTCCCCGAAGTCTTTTAGACCTTAATTTTACATAAATTAGACTTAAGGGAGGGAAAACAGAGAGGGTTTCCTGGCTCGTGCACTTAAACGATTTTATCACGTTTTTAAAGCCCTCATTCAAAGCTGCTTCAGTCTGCTTCACTGGAAAAGAAAGTCTCTTGGATCCCGAGTCCAGACTCATAAGAAAAATCGACAAGAAAAAATACTCTCGACTCAATCGGATTTTCGCTTGAATCGAGAGCAAAGCGTCATCATTTTAGCAGATTTCTTTGTAATTAAAAAAAAAAAAAAAATTCGATTGAATCGAGAGTATTTTTCTGTTATTTTTTCAAGGGTATTGACGCTGGATCCAAGAGACTTCTTCTTCAGTGTTTAACAGTCGATGCTGCTAAGAGCTTTAGGTGAAATTGCGAGCAAAATCCTCTGAAAATCGAAAGAGACAGGACAAATTTTCCCGAAAATTCGTATTTCACCGAGGTCAGTTGGACCGCGTATATCAGAAAGGAACCAAGCCACATCAGCTATTGCCAAATTATAAACTGGACAATTTAATTGTTTACAAGGAAACGTTTGTGCGGATTCCTTTGAAAATTTTAAGGAGGTTACTTCATACTGTGCAGAAAACTCACTGAGATTTACACAAATTTCCGCACGACCGGTTCCATGTAAAAAGTTAAATTGCCAAATTAAATTTGCAAGGTGTCTACTAAAGCAGGCTGGTCAAAAATAAGTACTTTTACAGTGCTTTTTCAGTACATTCTTAAGAAATTCAGTACCTCCTCCAACAGAAATTCCGTAATTTTGCAGTACCTCCATTATTTGACGAAATTCGAAATATTTCAAAAATTTAAAATTGCGACAAAATAGACAAAACATTTAAAAAATTCCGGACCTTTCTGCGGAATTTCCGCACTTTTTCAGTACTTCCAGACCGCCCTTAAAAAATCAGTACTATTTTCGAACTTTCCGGAAATTCCGGACTGAAAGAGACCCTGATTTGGCAATAGCTGATGTGGATTGGCACATATGGCGTTTCTTCTTCAGCCAGGCGGGTTACGTCGCGCCCGGACAGGCGCACAGTGGCTCGAGTCAATTAGAACATGAAATTTTTTACTAAAAATGCAAAATTCGATGTTTATTTCCTCATATTTTAAACTTTAAGGAGTGCTAATTGAAGACAATTTCAAGAGGAAACCAATGGAATCACTATTAGAACCTCAAAGTTTTGTATGAACGGATTTATAAGCGTTCAAAGTTTCCAAATTTTGTCCGACCTCCTCTGTCGACTTGATCCACTGTGCGGCAGGACGAGGAGACGGCTGGAAAAATCAGGGGCAGCGGCGTCAACGGCTCTCGAATCTTCGCGAAAAAAAAAAGTTCTGCACATGAATGACGTCAAATGAATAAGAGCAACGGATGGCAAACGGCGGGCTCGTCATGTTGCCGCTTTATGAACCGAGAGGATTCGCGCGAAAATGATTTTGCCGAAAGGCAGATTCGGATTTGGAAAAATAAAATTTGAGGAATTATTCAAATCAGATCGAATCGTCGCTCTCCAGACGGGGGTACGTCATTCCAATCCGAGGTTGCGAAATTGACTCGAATCGCTCGATTTTTATCTCGCGGGCGAACTAGAGTGCCTATATGCGGAGAGTATGGACATGTCGAAAATTTTGAGGTTAGGTGATGGAGCTCTTAGACCCCAAAAAGGTAGGCAATCTATGAGTTCAAATTATCCAGAGTGATTTATAATCACAATGGACCACTAGACAGGGTACGAATTTAAGCGATCTGATACATGTTTCTTAACCAGAATTTCACGAAGAACACGATTCACACAACGAAAATTACTGAAACCAATTCCTAACGGGGATATTAACGTTTTTATTTTACACTGGTTACGAGGAATTTGAACTGGCCGCTCACAAGAAACTCAAAGCTCTACGTGAGTCAAATCGCGCACTACAACGGTTTCAGCAAGCTTCTCAATCGAGCAATGTTCATTTCCCACCTTGTGTTGTTCAAACTATTAGCAATTTGCTATAACTGAGCCAAAGCGTCAAGATTAAGGTTGCCAGATTTTTACATCGCTGAGATGTTTATGATAACGTTTAGCGTGCGATGTGAATCACGTAGAGCATTGAGTTTTCATGAACGGGTGGTTTCAATTCACGCATCAAGAATCATTAAATATCTTCGTAAGGAGTTAATTTCGGTAATTTCCGTTGTGCGTATCGTGTTCTACGTGAAATTTTGGTTAGGAAACATGTATCAGAATGCTGAAATTCGTACCTTGTCTAGTGGTCCATTGTTGGGAACTGTCGTTGGTAAGGCACGTATTTGACTTGGTTTATGCATAAACTTACTCATTTTTGCGGAAGAATACTTAATTATGAATTTTCTTGTCCATTTTCGTTTGATATAAGAGTCTAAAGATTGACAGTGACATTTTTCGTTTTCAAAGGTTACCTACCCTTTTGGGCCCTAAGAGCTACACAATTCGAGTTGTCCATACTCTCTCTTTATAGGTACTCTAGGGCAAACTGTCGAATCAGGCATTTTGTCAAATGCCCGGAAGAATACAGCCAAGCTATGGAAAAACGCCGTACGAGCCTGTAGAGAGCGCCAGATTTCCTTCACGAAAAACCGAATTTACAAGTAAAATTTTGATTATTTTGTCCCAAAATTGTCAGACACTTTTGTACGCAATTTAATCGAAAATATCTGAAAATTTCAAGAAAAAATATGCACGAATGTCGTCAAAAAATACAAGGGAAAATATCAAGGGGGGAATATCAAGGGAAAGTTGGCAACTCTCGAATGTTCATACGGCGCTTTTCCTTAGCACGGCAGAATAGTCAAATAATCTTACCGGGAGTCGCATTGGACCGCGTTAAGCAAAAAGGAACCAAGCCAAATCATCTATTGCCAAATTTAACTGGGCAATTTAATTTTATACATGAAACCGGTTAGGCGGATTTTCGCGCAAATTTCAGTAAATATTCAACATAGATCGAATGAAATTCCTTTCGTGATTTTTCCTCGATTTTGAATTTTTGACGGAAATTTACGACAAGTTGAATTCAAAACTATATTCCTCAGTTATTTTTTTCCAAAATGCGACGAGGTAAGTGCGTTTCTTGTTCAACTCGGTTCAAACATGATTAGCAAGAGAAAATTTTGCAACATTGAACATTGGTTACATTTACTAGTTCGTCAAAGAAACAACAAAATACTGTGTTTCAAAATCTCAAAATTTCATTTTTCGGCTGAACTTGAGAAAAGTCTTTGCCACAACAGAAGGACGTTAGTCATTTTTCCAAATAGTCGGTCCAATACGTGTTTTCAAGTATCGAACGCCGATGGTTCTTAGGTCATCAGATCTAAGTTTCAGTGGCGAGACCTGAATGATCGATTATCGATATTTCCCCATTTGAAGAATCGATTATTAAGGCGGTCGTTGAGAACAAGCTATTTATCGATCCTTTCCCATAGGTCTAAATGGCAGATCAATCAATATATCGCACATCACGCCACTTGGCTGTCAATATCACCGCAGCAAATGATCAGTTCGTTTGAAAAAATGTCGTCTACCTGGACACATCTCAAGCACTTTCAAGCATATGACCACGGCGCGTTGCGTTAAAATGACTGAATTTTATAACTTTAAAATGGAATGAATTATTTCGTGATGTTGAGCGCGGTTGATTTGATGCCGGTAAAGATTCAATCGTCGAAGTTTTTATTATTGGAGACGGAAAATTAAATTTTTTTTGGATGGTAAAAGTTTATCTATCGGAGAAAAATCGCGAATGAGGCAACTATGAGGCTTTTATAATGGGTTCAATGGTGAAATGTGCAGAAAAATCAATACGCGCTAGATAATTTGCCAGAGCTAAACATTAGTTCAAGTAAATGAATGATGGGACTTAGATAATAAATTGATAATTTGCTGCTTGCATCAGAATTTATGTATTCCCTGTCAATAAAATCTAATAATGTAACATTATTTTCATTTGTAAAAAATATACCTGCCGAAAACACTGTCGGATTTTTTATAGTGGTAAACGGCATTTGAGTAGAATGTGATCCCGCAGCAAAAAGTTCAGACTATCGGAAACGAATGAAAAACTTGGAAGGATACGAGAGACAATTTTTTACATCGAAGAAAGCAGGTTGAGTTGCGTAGTGTGATATTTTTCAAACCTTTTTTCGTGATTTTAAAAATCCAAATGAAAAAAATACAACGCACATGAATGAATGTTCACTGTTCAGTTCACCGGGTTACGAGAAAATAAGAGGCAAAATGAATAAACTCCACACCAACAGGCCTTACTGAGTCCTTTTCCCTCGCGCGGAAGCGCTTTTCAATTTTAGTCTACTCTACGAAAAATTTAAAAAGATAATTATTTTTTAGTAAATAAAAGCACTGCTTGACTCCTCGCGCGGAAGCGCTTTTCGATTTTAGTCTACTCTGTGTAAAATTTAAAAAGATAATTTTTTTTTTTAGTAAATAAAAGCACTGCTGGACTCAATGCTATCCGCATGAACAGGTATGCAGAGACGACGAAGTAAGACCAAAATCAAGGACCTTTCCGGAGAATCGAAACTTTTTCTCTTTTTTTTGAAGGAATTTTATTTAAATATAACGTAACGTATTTCATTGTATCTATCTACATGGTCTAAAACTAAAACCAAACGAACTATGCATTAAATTTACAGGGTAACGTTAGATAAAACGATGATTAGAAAACATACTTCCCAAGATTTTTGAGGGTACAATGGAAAAAAAACACATTGGATCTAGAGTCCAGACTCTTGAAAGCATTGACAAGAAAAAGGACTCTTGATTCAAGCAGATTTAAGCTTAAATCAAAAGGAAATCCGCTCAAATTAAGAGGCTTGGTTCTTGATGTAAGCTTAAATATGATTGGATCAAGAGTATTTTTTTTTTAGATGTTTATAATAAGAGTCTGGACTCTTCATCCAATGTGGTTTTTTTCCAGTGTAAAATTATCTATTAATTTCAAGAGTATACAAAAACCAAAAAATAAAGGCTTATAATAGGATGCCTTATGGATGGAAGATTCCTAGCCCTTGCCCTTCCTTTTCTGCTACCTGTACGAAGAGGGGCAAATGTATGGCGTATTTACGTGTGACGCTGTTCGACGTTTTGGAAATTTCCACGGCAAAGGAGAAAAACACCCACCTTCAAAACGGTCGTAAAAGAAAAAAAATAATCATCAAAGCCTGGTAAAATTGGACTGAGTTTATCAGAAAGGAACCAACACACCTTTTCGAAAAAATAGAGTCGAGAATGTTTTCGAGTTCCGCTAGCCGTATATTTTCTCCTACCAAAAGCTTAAGGTCGAGAAACAGAAATTAGTTTTTGAAAATAGGGTTTGAGGTTTATTTTCTACGTTGAGCCTTATGCAGGAATGAAACTGCAAACCTTTTTTTCTCAGTTTCAACTTAATGTTGGCTGGTTCCTTTCTGATAAACTCGATCCAATTATTCTTTCAATTCCGGATTGCCACAGAATTTAGAAAATGAAATTCCCCGACATTTCTCTGATTTACCTGACATTTTGGTGCAATTCCCTGACAATTGAAGATAACACAGGTGGACATAATTGAAAACAGTTTTCAGGAAACTTTTTAGTTCAAAACCTCAAACTCATTCTAGAAAGCAAATACGTGTGATTTGAAAAATTTTCCCTGACATTTTCGCCGCTTTCCCTGACATTTACCGGTTTCTTCTGACATTTTGGTGAAATTTCCTGCCATTTCCCTGATTTACCTGGCATTTTGGTGAAATTCCCCGACAATTGAAGATAACACAGGTGGTTAAAAGGACATAATTGAAACCAGTTTTCAGGCAAACTTTTTAGTTCAAAACGTCAAACTCATTCTAGAAAGCAAATACGTGTGATTTGACAAATTTTCCCTGACATTTACCGGTTTCCTCTGACATTTTGGTGAAATTTCCTGCCATTTCCCTGATTTACCTGGCATTTTGGTGAAATTCCCCGACAATTGAAGATAACACAGGTGGTTAAAAGGACATAATTGAAACCAGTTTTCAGGCAAACTTTTTAGTTCAAAACGTCAAACTCATTCTAGAAAGCAAATACGTGTGATTTGACAAATTTTCCCTGACATTTACCGGTTTCCTCTGACATTTTGGTGAAATTTCCTGCCATTTCCCTGATTTACCTGGCATTTTGGTGAAATTCCCCGACAATTGAAGATAACACAGGTGGTTAAAAGGACATAATTGAAACCAGTTTTCAGGCAAACTTTTTAGTTCAAAACCTCAAACTCATTCTAGAAAGCAAATACGTGTGATTTGACAAATTTTCCCTGACATTTACCGGTTTCCTCTGACATTTTGGTGAAATTTCCTGCCATTTCCCTGATTTACCTGGCATTTTGGTGAAATTCCCCGACAATTGAAGATAACACAGGTTATTCATTCTAGAAAGCAAATACGCGTGATTTGACAAATTTTCCCTGACATTTACCGGTTTTTCCTGACATTTCCCGCGATTCCCTGACTGTGGCAACCCTGTTTCATTATCATTCTGGCTGAAAAATTAGACAACGCAATTTGACTGCTTTGGGAGTTGAGACAAATTGGAATTATTAATTGAAAAATGAAAAAAAAAACATTCCCTCCTCGCATTTAAAGCAAGCATTGGCTTGCTTTTTCCCCCCTTAGCTTGATAGAATTTTCGGAAATTTAGCGTCGCTGTTTTGGGTCCCGCCGCGACGCCGCGCCGCGCCGCCGCCGCCGCCACGTGGGTAGAGATGAGACCGGGACTAGCTCGACGAGTGACGTCATAGCCACCTGTTGCCCACTTTTTCCCCGCGCCAAAACTCCCGCGCTCCGAGCACGCTGGCAAATTCTCGCACAGGGTGGCAATTCTAAGTTTCTTTCTTCTTTAAGCGTGCCAGTAGGGCTCGCTTTTTGAAATCACTCGGATGTACCATAGTACAGCACACCGATCAACCAATGCTATTCAACGGGCCGTCCAAATATTTTTTTCCTCGGACCCGTTTTCTTGTCTTTGAACCATTATACTGTCAAGCCCTGATGGTCTCTTACCAAAAAACCGACTGAACTGCTAATTGGGAACCCTTGAGAACATTTTCCTGTCAAAACCGTATTATTTCATTTGACAAAAACCTCATAGAAGCTTTCTTACGCTCGGAGGACTCAACTCTAGAACCTTCTTTCCCGCCAAAACTGTTTAGCCAATGAGCGTCTTGCACTGCAAGTGCAATCTGTGATGAGCCTCGTGACTCTTTATACCATGTACTAACCGTGGCCCCTGCAGAAATCCACTCAAACCACTGCAGTTATCTCCCGATATAGCTTTGGGTGTCAGGTTTCGAGCAAGGCAATAAAAGACGGCGAGGAGAGGGTCGCCTCGTCGAACCTATTATCTTCCACGCCCGATTAACCATTCACCGTGACGCCAGGATCCACCAAATTTTCACAAAAATTGTTTTCCGTCTATTTAGCGAGTTTTTCCTTACTTTCCGTTAAAGTACAAATAAAAAGAGACCTTATTTGTAAAAATCGGCCGAATAGGAGAGAAGTTACAGTTCGAAATCCAAAGAGATTAACTCAACGCGATTTCGATGCACGGCAGTTCGCCCACATATCTTGATTTATCTTGAAGGTCGTGCGAAATGCCGCATATCAGCTTAAAATCAAGATAATTGGACGGAATCTTTAAAATCAATTTACATTCAACGTTCATGAATCAATATTTTCTCCCAAATTTAGCAAAAAGTACCAATTGATGCAAATAACAAAGACGTGAAAATAGTAGGTATGTGTCCAACATTTTAGTTATTCGGCACGCTTTTCCAACATATTCATGTTGGATTTTTCTGCTTGTTTTTTTTTTCAAAATGGTTATTTGAAGGCCTGGCTATGTTAACGGTCACAGAGGCTCAACTGGAACGGTTTATATTGCTTACCTAGGACAGATTCGTGGAAAACACATATCCAGATTCCAGGAAATATTTTGAGACAATTTTAAGTGCTTAAAATTTAAACACGCGGAAAGGACTAAGTTTATCGATCGAATTCGGTACGCTTCTCGCTTTTCGAAATGGTAGTGTTGATGGATGAACCGACGAAATCCGGAAGAAACTGGAAAAAGGTACTAATGGGTTACTCTACCGTGCTCTTCGGGAAGACGCCGTAGGACTAATCGAACGTTGTCAAATTTCCACCCGAAAAAAAGCTTATTTTAGATCAAGATTATAAAAAAAAAAAAATTTGGTTCCGACTTGTTTTCGTTTTCCAAGAGCGAAAAGTTTGAATTAGCTGCTGATTCTGATGTAAACTTTAAACGCTCATTTCTCATTCCAGGGTTGCTACAGAATTTGGAAAATGAAATTCCTTGACATATCTTGTTGAAATTCCCTGATAATAGAGAATTTGCAGGTGTCTGGAATTTGATGAATTTCGTGTTTAAAGGGAAACTACTGAGTGAACTGAACACGAGGACACCCTTCGTTCGTGAATTGAACAACTATTGGAGGAGATATGACAAAATGATCTAATCTGCTGAAATACGTGTGTTTAAATGGGAAATGCCGCCGGATGACGTCACTAGGCGGTGCATTTTCTCACTTTTAAAACTATTTTTATACTATTTCCCATATCAGAAAAAAAATTATAAAAAATACTGTGAAATCAGCTCTTTAAGCACTTGCAGATGAAGCAACAAAACATGTGCATGAAAATTCTCCATTGCAGATATGGCAAATGGTTAAGAAGACATAATTGAAAATAAATTTAGGCAAAATTTGTAGTTCGAAACCTCGAACCCGCATTTAAGAGCACAAATAAAGGAGATTTACCAAATTTTCCCTGACAATTTCGACATTTCCCCTGACATTTTCCGGTTTTCTCTGACTTTTTAAAATTCCCTGACATTCCTCGCTATTCCCTGACTGTGGCAACCCTGTCATTCATATAGGCAAATTTTTAACATTTTTGGCGTCCTTGATGAGATCAGCGTGAAATTTTGATGAGAGAAATGTCTAGTGAGACTTTGATTCTTGTCCTGTCACAAGGCTCATTCGCGACAGTGGCGTGGCGTGCTTTGCGATAAATCGATCGATCTGCCATTTAAACCTATGGAAAAGGATCGATAAACAGGGTGTTCGCAGCGAACACCTTAATAATCGATTCTTTACCATAGCTTCAAATGGGGAAAAATCAATAATCGATATTCACGCCTCGCCACTGATTTGCGATGCAGTGAAAAAAGACGGGACCAATAATGGAGTCCATTTCACCTTAAAATAATTCTGTTCGGTTATAAATTAGCACTACGCTCCTAATTTTCAACCCAAGGCACATCGATAAAAAGAATATGTTACAGGTTCTAAGTACCAAGATCTCCGGTTTGACACCAGAGTTCACGCCTAGTGCCACAGCAGAACTGCCTTCCTAAGGAAAAACGCCTTATAAGATTTCAGACGTTGCCGAATTTCCCCTTGCAAATCACTAATTTTCCGGAAAATTTTGAGTATTTGTCTACCGATTTCTCAGATAATTTTGTTTGTAATTTGATCTAAGACTTCTGAAAATTTCAATAAAAAATATCCGTAATTTTTTTCCAAAATAAATATATCATCGAAGGAAATTTGGCAACTCTCGAATGTTCATACGGCGTTCTCCCTTAGCGCGGTAGAGAAGACTGTTCAGCATGAGAGCTTTTTACTTCCTCCCTACAGGAAAAAGTTCCAGTTTTTCCCCAGTATTCCAGGGAGTTTTTTAATGTAGTCGAAGCTAGACACCGAAACTAGCACAAGTTTCTGGAACCTTCCTCGAATACGCTGGTTTTCGATTAAACTGCGGCATCACTGCTTTCCGGCATGTGAGCCGCTGGGTCCCTCCAGGGACTTGAACGCCAGGGTATGAACACATGCAGCTCGGAAACCGACGCTGCATGCCTCCCCTTTCACGATGGGATTTTTCACGGAAAAAATAATTCTATGATTTTGACAAACGGAGGGATTATGCGAATCTACCTACATCAAAATTTACAAAATTCACGATACATTTTCTTTCGTATATTGTACTTTTTGCGGTGGCAAGATATTTTCTTACGTATTTTGTATTTTTAGTTGTGGTAAATCATTTTAATCCTTTTCAAGAACCCATTTCCAAACTTATACTCCTGAATAATTTTACTCAAAGGTTCTCAAAAATAACTGTCTTTTTAATGATGTTATGTCAAGGATCTCCTCAAACCTACTTTGGGGCCATTTTCATAGACGTTCCTTGATCAGCTCATTTCCTCTGAAGGCCCAATATGTTTTACACTGTAATTAAGGAAGGTAAGAGGAAACTTTGAACATCGCATCATAAAAAGGACAATTTATATCAACTTTGACTGAAATTCATAGTGTTATAAATCTGGAGGTGGATCTTTGTAAGGGATTACAATGATATGTTCCTGGAAAAATGACAAAATACGGAGGAAAAAAGTCTATGCTTTCGACAGACTGTAAGGTAAGAGTAAACCTATCTTAAATTTACAAAACTCGCGATACATTTTCTTTCGTATTTTGAACTTTTAGCGGTAGAAAATTACTATTATCTCTTTCAAACAACTATTTCCAAAGTTAAACCAATGAATTTTACTTGAGGTTCGCAAAAATTGTCAGAATTGATGCTACGTTCAAGGCTTACGTCCTAAATCATTTGGGGCTTCCTGTATGAGGGAATGCGCTGTGGACGATGGAGTGACCATATATACCAGGATTGCCACAGAATTTATAAATTGAAATTCCTTGATTTTTCCCGGACACATTTTGATAAAATTCTCTGACAATTAGAGATACGCCGGATCGTTACAAAGACATAATTTGAAAAAGTTTCCAGGCACAATTTGTTATTCGAAATATCAATCCCGCATCCTTGAAAGCAAATAAATAAGACTTGACGACTTTTCCCCGGCACTTTCGCCACTTCCCCTGACATTTCCAAGTTTTCCCTAACACTGGAAAATAAAACATATTGGATCTAGAGTTCAGACTCTTAATAACATCGACAAGAAAAAATACTCTTGGTTCAATCAAGCTTAAATCAAGAACCAAGCCTCTTAATTTGAGTGGATTTCCTTTTGATTTAAGCTTAAATCTGATCGAATCAAGAGTCCTTTTTCTTGTCAATGTTTTCCAGAGTCTGGACTCTAAATCCAATGTGTTTTTTTATTTTTTTTCCAGTGTACTGTGCCGTTTTGTGAATGTCTTGATTACTTTAATTTTTCCGAGTTGGTGTGTTTTCGTTCTCACTGGTTCATTTCTGAAAAATTACTGACTTTTGGCCACACTGGAAAAAAAGTCGCTTGGATGTAGAGTCCAGACTCTTAACAACATTGAAAAGGAAAAATACTCTTGATTCAATCCGATTTTAACTTGAATCGCGGAGCGAGATCCTCTAGATCCAAGGTGTTTTTTTTCCGGTGCACTTTTAAAAATTCCCTGAAATTTCCGGGTATTCACGGTATTCCCTGACTGTGGCAACCCTGAAAGGAAAGAACTGTTTGTGGAACGCGGCTTTAAACACAGCCCTGAGTGGTAATGCGTAAGATTCACGAGAATTTCGACCGACGATAGACCGACATGACAACACCATGAGTAATTTCGAGGACATGTTGGGGACTCCCGAGTAATAAGATCCATCGTGAGTCTCCCCGAACATGACTTCCGTAAAGACACAGCCCCCCCCCCACCCCCGCCGTCCGGCCCTTGTCCCGTAAACACTTAATTTATAGTGAGGTTTAAACCGCAGACGGTTCGAAGACGACCTGTATTTTGACCCCGCGTTCGCATCAGTGGCGTGGCGTCAATGGACCACTAGACAAGGTACGAATTTAAGTATTCTAATACATGTTTCTTAACCAGAATTTCACGTAGAACACGATTCGTGCAACGAAAATTACTAAAATCAACTCATAACGGAGATATTAACGTTTTTATTTCACATTGGTTACGAGGAATTTGAACTGCCCGCTCACAAGAAACTCAAAGCTCTACGTGAGTCAAATCTCGCACTACAACGGTTTCAGCAAGCTTCTCAATCGAGCAATGTCTATTTCCCCCATGTGTTGTTCAGACTATTAGCAATTTGCTATAGCTGAGCCAAAGCGTCAAGATTGAGGTTGCCAGATTTTTATATCGCAGAGACTGTCATGATAACGTTTAGCGCGCGATGTGAATCACGCAGAGCATTGAGTTTTCATGAGCGGGTGGTTTGAATTCACGCATCAAGAATCATTAATTATCTTTGTAAGGAGTTGATTTCGGTTAATTTCGTTGTGCGCATTGTGTTTTACGTGAAATTTTGGTAGAGAAACATGTATCAGAATGCTGAAATTCGTACCTTGTCTAGTGGTCCATTGCGATGTATCGATTGTTATGCCGTTTAAAACTATGGATAAGGATCGATAGACAGGGTGTTCGCAGCAAACACCTTAAAAATCGATTCTTTACCATAGGCTTAAATGGCATAACAATCGATATATCGCAAAGCACGCCACGCCACTATTCGCATCGTATCGCACGCGATGAATGTTCGTAATTTTCACGCGCGGCTTTTGAATATAAACGACTCATTCCGAGTTCTACGAATTCGATTTGACGTCGGTGAAGGTGCGCTTCGTGCAGGCTCCTGAAACCGAAATTCTGGAGTGGTCGAGAATAATTTGGATGGTGTAAAGTAATTCGGTCGGATCACCATTGAGAGTTACGAAAATAGACCCACGTACGTAGATCTGTCAAAGGATACCATAAAGTATGACACCATTAATATATGGAACGCGTTAAACAGAAACAAATTGGACGATATAATTCTTCATGTGAAAACGGTCTTGCGGATTTTAGAGCACATTTCAGTGAATTTTTGTACATAGTACGAAGCGAATTCCATTGAATTTTCAAAGGAATCCGCACAAGCGTTCTCTTGTAAAAATATTAAAATGCCTAGTTAGATTTGGCACTAGCTGATGTGGCTCGGTTCCTTTCTACTAAACGCGGATCATACATGATGTGGGTGCATAAAAAATTGGGATGACAAGAAACGTAAAAGCTCCATGAAAGCCTCGTACCAGATCAAAAGCAGTGGCGTGGCGTGCTTTGCGATAAATCCATTGATCTGCCATTTCGATCGATGGATCGATGGACATGGTGTTCGCAACAAAAACCTTAATAATCGATCACTGGAAAGAAAAAAAAAAAAAAAAAAAAAAAAAAAAAAAAAAAAAACATTGGATCTAGAGTCCAGACTCTTGAAAACATTGACAAGAAAAAATACTCTTGATTCAATCGGATTTTTGCTTGAATCAAAACGAAATCCGCTTAAATGACGAGACTTGGTTCTTGATTTAATCTGTCTATGTTTTTAAGAGTCTGGACTCTAGATCCAATGTGTGTTTTTTTCCAGTGATGTCCTACCATAGTTTCAAACAAGGAAATATCGATAATCGATCATTCACGCCTTGCAACTGGTCAAAAAGCTTTCGAGGAGATCAAGAAGATAGCAGCACACATTTCCTGTGCTTGAAAAAAAATAAAACAAATCTATGGCCAAAGTGCGAAACCACGTATCTCCGATTGCTACGTCGCAGATATCCTTTCATACTTGTACAAAATAAAATATTGGCGGAAATCTTGAAACGTCGCCTGGCGCTTGTGCTACTTAGGCCGGCGAGTGACGGTAAGTGTACAACCAGATTTTTAAACACTATTCCCGCTCATACTCGCAGTTTAAAATTCGGTCATGCCTGCAAAAATGCGAGGTAAAAAAGTCTTATCTGCTCAGTCATCGTGGAGGCCATTCTAATGTTGTATTTACTCAGCGCAGAGCTAATTGTGTGTATACCTCAAACATAGCCACCAAACGACTAAAGGAGGAGTTGCGTTTTGGGCCTTTTCCGGCCCCACCTGGATTTTGCTAAATGTTTCATATTTTCAAAGTACTAGTCTTAGGTAGACTCTGTGCCAAATATTAGACCGATCGGAGCCCATGCAAGGGCGCAGCAGCGCCTCAAACCCAAAATCCTGGAATCGAAAAACAATTATTTTCGTCGACTTTTTCGACTGTTATCACTCTTCCAGCACATGATTCTTACGTATTTTTTTGCGTACTTTTCGTTTCTGGCCTTTTTAAAGGCCTCCGATAAATTTTAAGGGGCCTTATGGCCCATTGTTGCCATTTTTGGCCCATTTTTAGGGGTTTTTTCCATTTAACACATTCAAAACTCAATTTAATCCAAAAACTGTGTACATTTTTGAAAAGTACGTAAAAAAATGAATAAAAAATGTTCAGTAAAATTTTTTCCTATGTTGCCAAATTTCCGAGAAAATTGGCCCCAAAGTGTCAAAAACGGCAAAAAATCGATAAATCGCCGCGTCTAAGGTTCAAGAAAGTGGAGTACATTTTTCATACTGTACCAGATAACAGCTCTTATCCATCCATACAACATACTAAAATATCATAGTTGTACCTGGATTCCCACGATGTGAAAATTGACCGAGATGTCGATTTTAGCGGCCTTTTTATACTTGAAGGCAGCTCTTTTGAATGTTTTTCGACCTTAGTCACCCTCTATGGGTGTGCACTATATGTATTTTTCTACGTACTTTTCATATCTGGCCATAAAAATGGCTTCCTGTGAATTTTAAAAGGCCTAACGGTCCATTGTTGCCAATTTTCACCAATTTTTAGGGGTTTTTTTCAAGTTTACGTGTGTGAAACTTAATTTAATCTAGAAACCGTGTACAATTTCGGAAAGAACGTAAAAAAATACATAGGAATGTGATTTGTACCTTTTCCCTACGTTGCCAAATTTTCGAGAAAAATCGTCCTGAAGCGTCAAAAATGCCAAAAATTGGATTAATCATCACGTCGGAGGTTCCAGGAAGTGAATTATGACATTCATGTGGATCGTGGGACACTCTCTCCAAGCATTTTCTGTTCTTCGGTATATTTGGCCTGTAGCAAGCATCTTGAGAACCAAGGATTATCTCGAGGTTACAGGAATAAACAGGTGAACTGGAGTGAAGGATAAAGTAAAAGCACCTTGAGGGCCCGTTTTGTCACGTTCATCTACGCCATTACATGTTTCTTGAGATGCATTGCAATTTTCCATTTTCGATACGTTATTTGTAGTGAAAAAAAACTTGAAATTCACTTCCTGGAACCTCCGACGTGATGATTAATCCAATTTTTTGCATTTTTGACGCTTCAGGACGATTTTTCTCGAAAATTTGGCAACGTAGGGAAAAGGTACAAATCACATTCCTATGTATTTTTTTACGTTCTTTCCGAAATTGTACACGGTTTCTAGATTAAATTAAGTTTCACACACGTAAACTTGAAAAAACCCCTAAAAATTGGTGAAAATTGGCAACAATGGACCGTTAGGCCTTTTAAAATTCACAGGAAGCCATTTTTATGGCCAGATATGAAAAGTACGTAGAAAAATACATATAGTGCACACCCATAGAGGGTGACTAAGGTCGAAAAACATTCAAAAGAGCTGCCTTCAAGTATAAAAAGGCCGCTAAAATCGACATCTCGGTCAATTTTCACATCGTGGGAATCCAGGTACAACTATGATATTTTAGTATGTTGTATGGATGGATAAGAGCTGTTATCTGGTACAGTATGAAAAATGTACTCCACTTTCTTGAACCTTAGACGCGGCGATTTATCGATTTTTTGCCGTTTTTGACACTTTGGGGCCAATTTTCTCGGAAATTTGGCAACATAGGAAAAAATTTTACTGAACATTTTTTATTCATTTTTTTACGTACTTTTCAAAAATGTACACAGTTTTTGGATTAAATTGAGTTTTGAATGTGTTAAATGGAAAAAACCCCTAAAAATGGGCCAAAAATGGCAACAATGGGCCATAAGGCCCCTTAAAATTTATCGGAGGCCTTTAAAAAGGCCAGAAACGAAAAGTACGCAAAAAAATACGTAAGAATCATGTGCTGGAAGAGTGATAACAGTCGAAAAAGTCGACGAAAATAATTGTTTTTCGATTCCAGGATTTTGGGTTTGAGGCGCTGCTGCGCCCTTGCATGGGCTCCGATCGGTCTAATATTTGGCACAGAGTCTACCTAAGACTAGTACTTTGAAAATATGAAACATTTAGCAAAATCCAGGTGGGGCCGGAAAAGGCCCAAAACGCAACTCCTCCTTTGATTTATATTCAAATGCGTAACATATTTGTTCCTTTTTTTCTAAACAGGGCCAATGTAGATATGACTTGACGAAACAGGGTCAATGTAGATACAGGGTGTCTAGTATTTTTTAATTTTGAAAAATCCTGATATTTTCCTAATTTTTCCTGATATTTTGTAAAAAATTCCTGATTTTTTAATTTCGAAAATTCCTGATATTTCCCTGATTTTCCTCGACTCCTGGCACGGTAGGCAAAAAGCAACAAGACTTTCTCCGCTGAGGAGATTCGCGTAAGAAAAATTCCTGACAAAACGTCCGATTTGTACGATTTTCCTGATCGGCCAAAATTCCTGATATTTTCCGGTTTTTCCTGATGCTAGACACCCTGAGATATGACTTGACTAAACAGGGCCAATGTAGATATGAAATAACTAAACAGGACCGATGTAGACATGACACAACTGCTCAACGCGATTATCTACCGCAATTTACGATTTCGAGTGATTTTTTCTTTTAACTTTTTTGTATGCAACTACGCGCAGTGAGGTCTTCAAAACAATCCCTCATTACCATTTACCAAGGGCATTTCTATTAAAACAGAGCACAAGATGTGTCGCTGACACATCCGAAAAAAAAAAAAAAAAAAAAATTACATTAACTCGTGAAATGTAAGAAAATAAGTACGCCATCGACACGACAAAACATCCCGCAAACGAGCTCGCATGTTCGCAACATCGGTCATGCACCGTATCCGCGCGAATTTGAGAGAATCATGCAAATACGTACATGCGAGTCACTTTCGTAGCGCTTAAAGGTACTCAGCGACACCTAATCGCAACCCCTGTCGATCTAACTGAAAGTCCGCCGTAAGAAGTCTCGGAGCGAAATCCAGAATGCAGTTCTGACAGGGTTGACAAAAGAATTTGGGAAATTAAATTCCCTGACACATTTTGGGGAGATTCCCTGTCAATTGAACAAATGCCAGATTTTTAAAAAGACATTGTTGGTTGTTGTTCGTAACGTCAAACCCTCTAGAGAAAGCAAACGAAGGTGATTTGACAATTTTCTCCAGACACTTTCGTCATTTTCTCTGACATTTCCAGGTTTGCTCTGCCTTTTTAAAATTCCCTGACATTTTCCGGTTTTTCCTGACTGTGGCAACCCTACCTATAGTTAGCCCATCATTTTCTCCCTTATAGTCTACGGGAATCACCCATTTCAAATCAATAGGATCGCTCCATACTCCCTATGTCTTTCTTGTCCATCGCTTTTAGGGTTGCCACTGAAGTTAAAAAATGAGATTCCCTTACATTTCCCAGTCACATTTTGGTAAAATTCCCTGAAAATTGAAAATAAATACTGGAAAAAAAATACATTGGATCTAGAGTCCAGACTATTAAAAACATCGACAAGAAAAAGTACTCTTGATTCAATCAGATTTAAGCTTAAATCAAGAGCCAAGCCTCTTAATTTGAGCGGATTTCCTTTTGATCTAAGCTTAAATCTGCTTGAATCAATAGTCCTTTGTCTTATCAATGTTTTCAAGAGTCTGGATTCTAGATCCAATGTTTTTTTTTTTTTTTTTTTTTTTTTTTTTTTTTTTTTTCCAGTGTACTAGATGGTTAAAAATACATAATTTCAAATAGTTTTCACTGAATTGTTTGAAATGTCAAATCTGGTCTAGAAAGCAAATAAAGGTGACTTGCCAACTTTTCCCAGACATTTCCGACAGTTTCGTCATTTTCCCTGACTTTTTAAAAATCCCGGTTTTCCTGACAGTGGCAACCCTGCGCTTTATCTATCAATGCCAATAATCAGCCCGCTGATCCATCGACATTTCTCCTCCGCGGGAGAAGCTTCTAAAAGTCACTCTGGGCACGCAGGTCAATCAACCTGGGTCTCCCGGCTCGGCGCGGCGTCGCGGCGGCATTGAAACGAGCAGGCGGAACAGGTGCGCGTTCACGTGAACTCTCGGGCGTCGCGGCGCGGCGTTTCCCGCGCGGGCGGGCGGGCGGGCGTCCCCGTCCGGCCCGTCCTGCACGTGCCCTCCCGGAATCCGAGAAAAGCCCCCGGATTTCCCGGCCAAGTCCGGCAACACCGCCTCTCGCGTGGAAAATTCGCCTACCTCCCGTTCGTTCCGATCGCGATCGCTCCGGTGACGTCACTATCGGGATTCTCCGTTATTCATGCCGAATCAGATCCGATGACAGACTCGCGCTGGGGAAAAACACACATAGGATTTTCTTCCGATTTTTCAGAAAACATTGTCCGCAATTTTACCTTAAATTCCTGAAAATTTCAGGGAAAAATATCCAAACTTTTCTTTAAAAATAAACATTTAAACGAAAGAAATTTTCACTGGAAAAAAACACATTGGATCTAGAGTCCAGACTCTTAAAAACATCGACAAGAAAAAGGACTCTTGATTCAATCAGAATCTAGCTTAAATCAAGAACCAAGCCTCTTAATTTAGGCGGATTTCGTTTTGATTCAAGCAAAAATCCGATCGAATCAAGAGTATTTTTTCTTGTCGATGTTTTCAAGAGTCTGGACTCTAGATCCAATGAGTTTTGTTTTCCAGTGCGAGTCCGATCGCTCCAGTGACGTCACTATTGGAAGTCTCCGTTATTCATGTCAAATCAGATCCGAGCGATCGGAGACTCGCACTGGAAAAAACAAACCCATCGGATCTAGAGTCCAGACTCTTGAAAAAATCGACAAGAAAAAGCACTCTTGATTCAATCAGAATCTAGCTTAAATCAAGAACCAAGCCTCTTAATTTAAGCGGATTTCGTTTTGATTCAAGCAAAAATCCGATTGAATCTAGCGTATTTTTTCTTGTCAATTTTTTCAAGAGTCTGGACTCTAGATCCAATGTGTTCGTTTTTCCAGTGCGAGTCCGATCGCTCCAGTGACGTCACTATTGGAAGTCTCCGTTATTCATGCCGAATCAGATCCAAGCGATTGGAGACTCGCACTGGAAAAAAAAAAACCATATTGGATCTGGAGTCCAGACTCTTGAAACATCGACAAGAAAAAATACTCTTGATTCAATCGGATTTTTGCTTGAATCAAAACGAAATCAGCTTAAATTAAGAGGCTTGGTTCTTGATTTAAGCTAGATTCTGACAATGAGTAAAATCAAGAGTGTTTTTTCTTGTCGATGTTTTCAAGAGTCTGGACTCTAGATCCAATGTGTTTTTTTTTTTTTTTTTTCCAGTGCGAGTCTATGAAAACTGAAAGATTCGACGTGAGGGATTTCAAACAGGATTCAAGAGTCAATGATATGTTTGAGACCCGCACAAGACAAATGATCGGTGAAATTTTAAAAAAAATCACTGGCACGTGGAATATTAATTTGGAGTCGGGCTGAGGATGCCGGAGTTGCGAGCCGGCGAAACGCGTCAGCAAATTAATATTTTACGTGCAAGTGAGTTTTTTTTAAAATGTTAATGAGGATTTAAGAGGGATAGAAAATCAAGTCGTGGAGTCTGCTCGGATAATTTTACCACTGATTACTTTAGTTTTTTTAAGCTTTTACATCTTTCAACCTTTGTATTTAATACATGAGATATATAAAAAATCCTAATTTAACATGCCAAGTCCTAAGACATCAGTGATTTTGAAGTTCTGCTCTTTTGGGCCCCAAGAGATCCATATTCCAATTGTTCTCTTCCTATGTGGATAGGTACTCCACCCTAGCCTTGAATGAGATCGTCACGGAAAATTTTGAGAAAGCTCGGGAGGAATTTCAAGTTGTCATCAGCGTAAAATTGATTGAAATACAATTATTTCACGGATAACAGAATGTCACGCACTTATTTCGATGATCATATGATTCACGCACATTCAATGATATGATTCACGCAAACGGATGTTTGGTAAACAATCCCTACATAAGATATAAGATTTATTATCAACATCAGTTTGATGATACGGTAGATGAAAATGACGTCGGGAAGGATTTTTATTTTTCTAATTGATTTTTTTTTAAGTATCCGTGTTGCTATCTAGCTCGTGAGTGAATTTCCGCGCTTCCTGCTGCGTGAAGCGCCTTCTACGTAAAATTTTGAAGAGGGAACTTGTAACGTGAAGCTTTGGTTCGTATCTTGTCAAGTGGCCCATTGTGATCGGCCAGGGGAAGAGGAACTTGCGACCACGAAAACTCAAAATTAAGTTATTGACGAAGTTATGACGTAATCAAGTTAAAGGCACTCTGAACTTGTAATCTGTTACGTTAAGGGCACGAAACTGCCGGATATTGATGCGACTTTACATCAGAGTGTAACTCTGCGCATTGAACTAGAGCTAAAATGTGACTTAGCTCGATTGCATGGACAGCGAGGATGTTTTCAAGTTTTTAAATTTCAGGATTTTCCAAACGTTTAACCTTTTTAATAAAATGCCCCGCTTCCTTAACCTGATAAAATTCCTGACAATTCCCCGTTTTCCTGACGTGTAGAACATCCAGTGACATGCTTTCCTAGGAAGTAGCATGATTCAGGGAAAGATTCATAGCCGAGCTGTCGGATAAGTTACTTGCAACTAGAGAATTACGTTGCACTATCTTGGCAGCAGTGGAGGTCTTACTTTTACCCCCTTTAACTAAAAAATACCTCTAATTTAATTCCAAAAATGTTCTTGATATTTACATTATCTGGTCAATGAAAGCTTCAATATTATTACGGTGATTTGAAGATTCAACTACGTCATTAAAGATGTCAATAATGGCAGCTCAGGTGCAATGACATAAATCTTAATAATAATCAGTACTTAGAATTTTCGCAAATTTTGAAAACAAAAATGGTCTCTCAGCGGTAAAAGAAGAGATTAACCAAGGTTGCCACGGAATTTGGATAATGAAATTCCCTGACATTTCCCTGATTTCCCTGATACAGTTTGGTGAATTTCCCTGATGATTGAGCAAATGGCAGATTGTTAAAATGACATAGTTAGGAATAGTATTCAGGCAAAATTTGTTGTTCGAAACGTAAAATCCACTCGAAAGAGCATATAAAGGTGATCTGGCGATTTTTCCCTGACATTTCCGTCATTTTTCCTGACTTTTTAAAATTCCCTGACCTTCCCCGGTATACCCTGACTATGGCAACCCTGAAAATCCGATTGATTTGAGAAAGAAGACTGGGACCGGGTTTATCAGAAACGAACTAAGTCGCATCAATTATGAACTGGAAAATAGAGGAGAGATTCTCGGTTTCTGGAACAAATTCACTGATTTTCCCTGCAATTTGGCATTCGCCCCTGATGAATCCCTCTTTTTCTTGGTTGATCCCGGTCCTGGACACCATGCGTTACTTTCTATCTACTAGATACGTGTTTTTATGGTTGAGCCAGTAATGGACCACTGAACAAAGTATGAATTTCAGATTTCTGATACATGTTTCATAATCAAAATTTCACGCAAAACACGATTTGCGCAACAAAAATTACCGAACTAAACTCCTTAGGAAGATATTCAATGATTCTTGCAGCGTGAACTCAACCCACCCGCTCATGAAAAACTCAATGCTCTACGTGATTCACATCGCGCGCTAAACATTATTATGATAGTATCTGCGATATAAAAAAATGTGGCAACCTCAATCTTGACGCTTTTGCTCAGCTATGGCAAATTGCTCATAGTTTGAACAACACATGGTGGGAAATGAACATTGCTCGATTGAGAACCTTGCTGAAACCGTTTTAGTGCGCGATTTGACCAACGTAGAGGTTTGAGTTTCTTGTGAGCGAGTACTTCAAATGGACCACTAGACAAGCTACGAATTTCAGCGTTCTGATACATGTGTCTTCGCCGAAATTTCACGTAAAACACGATGCGCACAACGAAAATTACCGAAATAACTCCTTCCGAAGATATTTAATGATTCTTGGTGCGTGAAATCAAACCACCCGCTGATAAAAACTCAATGCTCTACGTGATTCACATCGTGCGCTAAACGTTATCATGAATGTCTCCGCGATAAAACAAAAATCTAGCAACCGCAATCTTGACGCTTTCGCTCAGCTATGGTAAATTGCTCATAGTTTGAACAACCCATGGTGGGAAATGTATATTGCTCCATTGAGAAGCTTGCTGCAACCGTTGTAGTGCGCGATTTGACTCACGTAGAGCTTTGAGTTTCTTGTGAGCGAGTACTTCGAATTCCCCGGAGCCAATGTGAAATAAGAACGTTAATATCTAAGTTAGGAGTTGGTTTCAGTAATTTTCGTTGTGTGAATCGTGCTCTACGTGAAATTCTACATAAGGAACATGTAGGTATCAGATTGCTTAAGGTGATTCGATGGAATAGTGTAGTCGGCGTAGAGCCCAAATAAGCGCCTACAAGACTGCATGAATACTTCTCGCATTGCGCCAAATGCATCAAAGGTGAAGTGATACCACTGTTCGAACTCGTAAGAGCGCGTGTGGTATACCTCGTCAACTGAAGGCGAAACATTCGTGCATAAAGCCACTAATGCTCGCTACATGTGGATTGAACTGACATTAGATAGATTAACATCTGAACTGCTTCTTTTAAGTTGGACTACGAAGAGAGTATCACTTAAGGTGATTCAATGGACGCCATATTTTTTGTCAGAACGGCATATATCGCATCAATTGGTTCCTTTTTTCAGCTACTCGTCATTTTTCTCCAATTTTGAGATCGCAATTCTGTTGTCAGGAGACTAAAGCACTCACTTACCAATGTTAACAAAGAAATTCAACGTAATAAAGGCGCGGTTTTTTTGGAGAGAAAACATTGCATTCGATACTGATATCGAAACTGCACTCAAATGCGATATTTTCTCTCTAAAAAATCCACGCCATTATTACGTTGAATTTCTTTGTTAAAATTGGTAAGTGAGTGCTATAGTCTCCTGACAACAGAATTGCGATCTCAAAATTGGAGAAAAATGACGAGTAGCTGAAAAAATGGAACCAATTGATGCGATAAATCGCATGCCGTTCTGACACAAAATATGGCGTCCATCGAATCACCTTAAGCAATCTGATACCTACATGTTTCTTATGCAGAATTTCACGTAGAGCACGATTCACACAACGAAAATTATTGAAACCAACTCTTAACGAAGATATTAACGTTCTTATTTCACATTGGTTACGGGGAATTCGTACCTTGTCTAGAGTAGAGTCCTTTTATACTGAGAGTCAAGACAATTCGGCTCATGGATGTCACAAACGGGAATAAAGATCACACAAATTGAACGTTTTTCGTAATCTTTGATCGACCCATTCTCAAATTCCTTTCTCCGTTCCTTCTCTCATTCCGTTTGTTCCTTGTCGAACCCGAAATTCCTCGGTCCATTCCGGATTATAATCTTTGCAATTGGTGAAAATGTAATCTTTATTCCCGTTTGTGACACTGCGAAGGCCTAAAATCCGGTTAGCCAATCGGAAATGGATTCGCATTGTCCAGACTCTCAGTATAAAGGGACTCTAGTCTAGAGTAGAGTCCCTTTATACTGAGAGTCAAGACAATTTGAATCCATTTCTGATTGGTTCCCGTATTTTAGGCCTCCACAGTGTCACAAACGGTAATAAAGATTACATTTTCACCGATGGCAAAAATTATAATCTGGAATGGACCAGGGAATTACGGGTTCGGCAAGGAACAAACGGAATGAGAGGAGGAACGGAGAAAGGCATTTGAGAATGGGCCGATCAAAGATTACGAAAAACGTTCAATTTGTGTGATCTTTATTCCCGTTTGTGACATCCATGAGCCGAATCGTCTTGACTCTCAGTATAAAGGGACTCTAGACGAAGGCGACATTTATGCGAGGATTGGCAACTTGGCGGGACTTGAGGGTCGAGGCCGGCGGGCCGGCTCAATCAACAGTGTAAACAAACGCACCTCGCCGCGACCGCGGCCGACGAATGAGGAATGACTCACATTCACCTCTCCCGCACCGCGCTCCAACACATCCCCGTGCCCCGTTCCTCGCTCTCCGGGGCCCGCACGCTGACCGTTACACCCCCTTTCTACCCTTTGTTTTAACCCAAGGAATACGCACATACGCCTTCCGCGCCTCCGCACCGCATCCTCAAAAGGGCCATACCATCAAAATTGAGCGCGTCCAACGCAAATAAATTGAACTACATTTGGACGTGTTTTTGTCGAACGGAACTATGTGCATCGAGACATGAGCCCTGAGACCCACAATGGCCTGGTTACACGCTCAAATTTCCGTCAAATTCCGATCAAAATGATGACCAAGATGGCGGTCGAGAGTTATCTAGATTGATGAGTAAAATTAATTAAAACAGCGGGTTGATTGAAATTAGCGTGAAATAAGCACGGTTGTGTGGATATCAGATGAAGGATGAGCCCCACAGCTCCATCATCTACCATCAAATTTTTGCAGGCCGCAGAAATTTGATTGTAGATGGTGCGCACCAGTCACCATTTGATCGGAAATTGATGGAAATTTGAGCGTGTAATCAGCACACAAGAATATGTGCATGACAGGGCTCACGTCATAATGCACATAGTTCCGTTTGATAGAAATACGTCCATTTTGCGATGGGCCTGTTGCAAACTTGAGCCGCAGCGAAATGAAAGTTGAATCTCGTGAATGAAAATGGCTCAAAAATCACTATGAGTGCGTCGGAAAAGTCCGAGATGGACAGCGTAGAGCGCTAGAGCGCAGTGGAGCATTGCGAGTTCACGCTTTCGGCTGTAGCGCCTTCAATTTTGAAGAATGCAACACGGACATCCATCAAGTACGAATAGTTGTATCTCTGCGCCGTCATCAAAGCGCGCCCATTTCCTCGCTCTATTTCCATGTCGTGTTGGTTTCGTTTGTCTTGATATTTTGAAATGGCTCTTGAAGGGCTACATGAGCAAAGGGAGATGTAATGGGGCCTCGTTTTTCAACTTTTCTCCCGAATTTGAGTGACATCTCATATCATTGGCAGCATAGAGCGCTAGAGCGCAGTGGAGCATTGCGAGTTCACGCTTTCCGCCGAAGCGCCTTCAATTTTGCAGACTGCAACACGGACATCCATCAAGTACGAATAGTTGTATGTCTGCGCCGTTATCAAAGCCCTCTTTTTCCATGTTATGTTGGTCCCGTCGCGGTCTTGTTTGTAGTGATGTCTCAAGGGTTGGAAAAAAATGAAAAAAGTAAAATTGCAGGCGAATTTTTGAATTTTTGAATTGCCCAGCTTTTGGCGATGGCTAAAGTGGCTTGGTTCCTTTCTGCCTAACGCGATCCACTTATTGGGCAGAAATTACACTGGATAAGGAACAATCCTAACAGATTTGGAACAGAATAATCTGAGAGAACCTCGACCAATAAGAAGACTTCTGAATCAGGTGATGGCATCTGGTTTCTGCTTGGTTGAGCTTCCGACTAGGTCTTATCCGGTGCTTCTTGACTTTCCAAGAGGAACTTAGCACACCAGTGGCGTGGCGCGAATGATAGATTATCGATATTTCCCCATTTGAAGCTATGGTAAAGAATCGATTATTAAGGGGTTCGTTGCGGACACCCTGTTTATCGATCTTTTTCCATAGGTTTAAATGACTAATCAATCGATATATCGCAAAGCACGCCACGACACTGAAGCACACGGAGAAAAATCTTGCATCGGAAAGCACTCTTAATTATTTATTTTCGCACGCTACTTGTCTCAGGCAGGAGGGTATTCGACGTATGAAACGTATCCATTGACGAACAAGGAAAAAGGCAACTAACTCACTTACGCATTGAATTGAAATTTTCAATTTGTTGATAGTGAGCAACGAGAAATTCGAATTTTAATAAGGTAGCACGCATTGTGGAAGTGAATTTTCGAGTCGGTGGAAAAATCGATTGCGGTTCTAGTTACCTACTTTCACATTTTCGCTCCTTTTTTCCGCAACTGACGACACGGAAAAAAATGGAAAGCTTTTGGTTTTGCCCGATCTAGGATTGCCACAAAATTTAGCAAATGAAGTTGCCTGGCATTTCCCTGATTTTCCTGACACATTTGAGTAAAATTCCCGGACAATTGAACATATGTCAAATGATTAAAAATGCATAATATGCATGCAACAGCTTTCAGACAAACTTTGTTGTGTAAAACGTCAAACCCATTCTAAAAAGCAAATAGAGGTGAATGAACAATTTTTCCCTGACACTTTCCTCATTTTCCCTGGTTGTTGCAAACTTGCTGTCGATCGTAAAAATATTTCGAAGTCATGAAAACCTTAAAAAGTTCGGAGCGTGTTATATCGTGAAAGTTTCTAAGTTTTCAAGAAAAATTCTAATGGCGCCCAAAGCTAATTTCGGTGAAATCGCGGCAACGTGTCACCTCCCCCCCCCTCCCATTTTGCAGAAAGCCTCGGCTTGAAAAATATCAGAAAAAGGCCGAAAAATCGCAAAAAGCACGTTTGAAATAAATTTGATTTGAGGTCACTGAATCGCATTGACTGTACCGAGCTCGAATAATGCTCAAAATATTGTTGCAAATCCGACGAGGGTATTACGTTGACTCTATAAAAAAAAAAAAAATCCATCCAGGAGCTTCTTCGGAAGAAAATAAGAGAGCCAATGAGGCTCAATTATTTGAAACGTTGGAAAGATTCGCCTGCAAACTTACTTTTTTCATTTTTTTTCAACCCTTGAGACATCACTACAAACAAGACCGCGACGGCGACGCGACGGGACCAACATAACATGGGAATAGAAGGCGTTGATAACGGCGCAGAGATACAACTATTCGTACTTGATGGATGTCCGTGTTGCAGTCTGCAAAATTGAAGGCGCTTCGGCGGAAAGCGTGAGCTCGCAATGCTCCACTGCGCTCTAGCGCTCTGTGCTGCCAATCAGATGAGATGTCACTCAAATTCGGGAGAAAAGTCAAAAAACGAGGCCCCATTACATCACTTCGCTCACGTAGCCCTGCAAGAGCCACTACAAAATATCAAGACAAACGGAACCAACACGACATGGAAATAGAGCGAGGGAATGGGCGCGCTTTGATGACGGCGCAGAGATACAACTATTCGTACTTGATGGATGTCCGTGTTGCAGTCTGCAAAATTGAAGGCGCTTCGGCGGAAAGCGTGAACTTGCAATGCTCCGCTCTATACTGCCAATGAGGAATCGCTCACAATCAGATTCGGGGGAAAAATTTAAACGAGGCCGGAATACGTCTCTCCTATCTTCGGCTGTGTTAACACTCGATTTTACTCTCTCTTTTTTATATTAGATGTCTGAACCTTTTTTTAGGGTGTATTTATTTCATGGCATCACCATCGAATCCATTGCAATTTTTTTTAAAAAAATGCACGAAATTTAATTGTATAAAGATTCGTGGAATTTTGCATCTCTGTCATATAAAATTGTACCCTACCGGGTTGGTTCAAATAACTTTTCAATATAATAACTCGTTCAAATAATTCTTTCGCAAATACTATCAAGAACGTAACGTGAAAATTTGAGGTGCATGGGTACAACAAGTTTTATGTTTGTAAAGTGTTAAGTTCCAAAAAACGAGGAAAAATCTTGATGGATTTATGGCGTTCTTACTTAGCACGGTAATCTAGTGAATTTTGAAAGTAAACAGCGGTTATGAACCTTAAAAACTTTATTTCCCTTAAATTTGAGTTCTCGTTCAGGGTCTACGGTAAGTCTAAAAAAAAAATGAAAAGTTATTTGAACCAACCCTGCCCCCCCCCCCCCTCCGCAATTTTGCTCATACATCCGGCGGGGGGTGCGCGAGCCGGCATTGTTCCACTGTGTTGATGTGAGCTTATTTTGCGATTTTCTCGATGATGGTGCGCTTTTCGCAACTTTCCAAGTTGCAAAACGAGCGGAGGTGGCGACTCCAGGCGGAAAAATTTCGCAGACGAGACGCGTCTGTCAGACGCTCGTCTCGCAATTAGCGGAGGCCCGCGCCGCACAATGGATCGAGTCAATGAGAGATGTCGGACAAGAAATTTTGGACTAAAACTGCAAATTTTGATGTTAATTTCGTCACGCTTTAAACTTTAAGGAGTGCCTACACTGCCGTGATAGCGAAGAGAACCGAAAGTGCAAAATTTTCGAAATCGAGTTTTCTTCAAAATTCGTCTAAACTCTTTTAGATGAAATTACTGACACAGCTAAAACAGCAAAATTCATCCTAATTTAATGAAAACGAGACGTATGTAAAAGCCGTAAGAGCGCACAAAAAATGACACAGTTTTTTTTCAAGACAGCCGTAGATGCATGAGAGCCAATAAAAACAGTGCTTTCCAGTAAAGTGCCACCCTCCTCTGCCAATTTCTAACCTGCAAATGTGTTTGTTGTGCGTCCAAAACGCAACCACGAAAGCATGCAGAAGATAGCACTTACGGCTGTCTTGCCTAACAATAACCTAGCATGAAAATGAAAAATACCCTTTTTATGTAATAGAAATAAAATCAGTCGATTTTGAATCATCCATACGATTTTTAGGAGTCTTCAGGACGATTAGTGGCAATTTGACAAAGAACGGAGGCTTCTTTCAATAAAATGATCTTGTCAGAAGCTTCTGAGCCCGTTTTCTCAAAACTTCATTTTTGCACTTACGGCTCTCTTCGCTATCACGGCAGTACAGCAAGAAATCTTACGAGAAAACCATAGAACCTTAAAATTTTGTATAAACGGAGTTACTCCAGGGTTGCCACAATCAGGGAAAACCGGGAATGTCTGGGTTGTCAAATTTTTCAACTATTGCCCACGTTTCAATCACAGATTTTTTACATACTCTGTTCTGCATCTTGATGGTGAAATCATGAAAACGTGTTTCTCTGTAAGTAATGTGGGAAATTACTTATAACGTTTTGTTTATACCTTACACTGAAAAAAAAGTAGCTTGGATCAAGCATGATGATTCTTGAATTTGCCGCCAAGAATTTTTTTTCTTGCTTTAAGCTGACTTTCTCTTGATACAAGCAAAATAATGCTTGGGTTAAGCCAAAAAGTAGCTTATATTAACCAGAAAAAGTCTTGATTTAAGAAGAAATACTTCTTGGCGGCAAATTTAAGATTCTTTTTTTCCCAGTGTAAGTATGCACGTTTTGTAAAAAACAGTGTTGCCATGCTATTGAGTCACACAACTTTTTGTGGTCATACCCACTTGCTTTGGATTTTAGTTTTTGGTGAATCAACTTCAAAACTCAAATCATACACTTTAGGGCATTGATCTAATTCCTGTCAATCAAATTTTTTTGAAACTTACTCAAATTGATCTCTTAAGTAACAGGGTTGCCACTATCAGGGAAAACCGGGAAATGTCAGGGAATTTCTAAAAGTCATGGGAAAACCGGGAAATTTCGGGGAAAATTTGTTAAAACACCTCCATTTGCTTTCTAGAATGGGTTTGAGATTTTGAACATGAAATTTTTCCTGAAAACTATTTTTAATTGGACCGAGTTAAACAGAAAGGAACCAAGCCACATCGGGATCGAACCGAGAAAAAGAGGCTTAAAGTTTAGCTCCTGCATAAGACTCAATGTAAAAGATAAACTTCAAGTTCAATTTCTGCAAAATTTGCTCCAACAAAAACTTTGAATTTTTGGCGATAGATAGTAGAGCAGTGGTTGAGTTCAAAACCACTCACGGCTCCATTTTTTCCAAAATGTGGGTTGGTTCCTTTCTGCTTAACTCAGTCCAATTATGCCTTCTTAACCATCCGTCACAATCTTCAATTGTCAGGGAAATTCACAAAAATGAGTCAGGGAAATCAGGGAATTTCATTTTCTAAATTCTGTGGCAACCTTGTACTTATAAGCGCTTGAACTTCCCAAATTTTGTCCGACCTCTCCTATTGACTCGATCCACTGTGCGCCGCGGTGGGCATTGAACAATGCAAATCGCTCACACTTCGCGATCATTGCAGCGCGGTTTGCGTGTGCTCGATGTATTTTCACCGGCACTAGAGTCTCGCCGATGCGATGGGATTCGTGTCGGACGAAACGGCTGCTTTTTTTTCGTTTTTCCGTTATTCATCCTTCTTTTTTCGTTTATTACTCACTTTTAGTTCACAGCGGCTCGATCGGGTAGGTCGCGGGGGGCATTTTCCGACGGCAAAAGGTCCATTTTCGAGATCGAGTAACGTCACCTTCCGGCCGAAGTAACGTTTCAAAATTTCTGCCGCCATTTTCTTTTTTTACAGAGAAAGTGTTGGTTGAATCTGTTTGAAAATTTCACTGAATTTTACAGCCAGCACAAAGATATTTCAGTGAAATTTTCTGACAGCTTCGTTGAACAATAAATATGTCTTGGCGGCGGAAATTTTGAAACGTCGCATGCCGCTTGTGATACTTTGGCCGGAAGGTGAGGATATCGGGTTGGTTCAAATGGCTTTTCACTTATTTAAAACTTTTTGCCCCTGGCTTAGGCCTTGAACGAGAACTAGGATTTCAAGGAAATCGGAGGAAAAGGAAATTCGAGGAAAATAAAGTTTTATATGTTCATAACCATTGTTTACTTTCAAAACTCACTTGACGAATTTATATCATGATCGGTTTGTGTATATCATGATTAATTTTAAAGAACATAGCTGTTACAAGTTTCGTTTCCCTTAGCTTTAGCACTTTGGGTACGACCTGCGGTGGGGACAAAAACAATAAATTTTATCCTTACCTAAAAACAATGAATTTTGCCCTTACCGCAGCCGTGCCGAGAGGCCACACTCGAGGGAAACCTGGAAAATCTAGGAAAAGTCAGGGAGAAAAAGCTTAAAATCCCAAAAGGCGGGGAAAATTGCGATTACGGAAACGGCAAATCGTTCCGTGTTGCATCGACAAGTTTCAGCACAGAGAATACTTGAGCCCCAAGCGAGACAGAGGTTCAATTAGATTGTGTGGACAACACTAATGTTCTTTCAAGATTTCAAGTTTCAATATTTTACCAATTTCCTGTCTTTTTCGTGGATCTCCCTATTATTCCCCTGATTTTCAGGTTTTCCGGAGCTATTGACACCCTGTAAGTTCTTTCCGAAAGGAGTTCAGCAGAAGTGCAAAGAGGTCATCATGTTTGTTTACCCGAGACCGTAAGAGCAACAGGGCTTATTCCGCGCGACCAATCAAAAAGCGGCATACAAATGGCAACACTCACTCTACTCAAGTTGGGAACACGGACATTTCGTCGTTTCCTGGACGAAGAAACGTAACTCTATCCCGAGGTTGCAAAATGGATTCGAAAATTTAATTAAAATCCGAGAATTTTCAATTGGAAATCCTTAAAATTCTCCCGGTCAAAGCGCGAATTGCGCGGGGAAATTCGGAAACATTGATAAGGAGTTACGCTTCTTCAGTGCTTCCATTTCCCGGAACTAATTCCGAAATTCGGAACTTTTGAAATAATCAAACTTCTCCCGGAATTTTCAGCTATTTTCGGAATGTTCTCGAAATTTGCTGTTTTTCGCCGGTTTGACCATTTGTTCGGAAAAATTCAAGAACTTCTTGATCAAATTTGACGATTTTCGGAACTAAATCCGGGCGTATCTCGGAATTTTTCCCCCGGAATTTTCTAAGTAATCTAAATTTTTCTCGGAACTTAGACAAATCGGAATATGTTTCCGGATATCGGAATTATTTCGGAATCTTTCGAAAAATTTCTTCCCCGGAATTTTTCTTGGAACTTTGGCGACTCGGAATATGTTTCCGGAAATCTGAATTATTTCGGAATCTTTCGATAAAATGGACGTATTTCTATCAAACGGACCTAAGCGCCATAGGGTGAGGAAGATAGAGGGGGACTTGGCGGAATCGGGCGTCCGGCTTATTCCGTCCTATACTCGCAATGCTTTTCCATGGCGCTTAGGTCCGTTTGACAGAACGCGCTATCCGGGATTCTAAATTCCTCAAAAGGAACTCAAATTGGCGCTTAGTTCCATTGATAGAAACACATCCAAATAAAATGGCAGCACTGCGTTCTTCCGCGGGGAAGCGAGAACTACGACTCGGGCGTGCGATCCGGCAGCGCACGCGGCACTCGTTAAAATGCGAGTACGGACCCGACTCAATTCGTCGCTCCTCCGACGAAAAGGCGTAACTCTATTTCCGCCTGAGCCCTATCTCACATACCAATCCGTGCTTTCTGGGGCTCATTCGGGGACCGAGATACGCTCTCACGTCGGAGGAGCCACGACTACGCGGAGGCATTAAAAAACCCGAGATGAAAACGCTTAAAAACATTTACGCTCAGATAACCTTTAGTGCACACACTAAAAAAACATTAAATTTTCTTCGCTCCCCCCCCTCCCCCCGCCTCGCGCGACTCCCGGTTAAAAGGGAGCCCCCCTCCCCCCCGGTTGTCGATGCCGTCCCCAGACGGCCTGGAGATTTCTCCACGGTTCCCGGATCTCCGGGACCTCCTTCCGCTTCCTCAAGGAGTTGCTGGGAGGGCATTCTCAATCGCTAAATTTCGCGAAAATCCAGAAATTCCTTAAATAGAGATGTTGCATGTGCGAGGGATTTGCGATTTGACCAATGATTCTTGTGTAAAAGTTTGCGATAAACACGATGGTGCCGCTGGTTCTCTCTGAAATCATCTCCCAAGCTCAAAAAAAGCTCTCAAAGTGAGGCCAAAATGGAGGGGATATCCCACCCTACCCTGAGAGTCCACCTCTACATCAAAACAAACTGTCCATGCAAAGATAGGGAGTAAATACATTAGCAGGGTTGCCGTGTTTTCAGTTTTGGAGTCCCCAAATAAAGTGGCAGCCCTGTCAATGTATTTGCTCCCTATCTTTGCATGGAGAGTTTGTCTAGATGTAGAGGTGGACTCTCAGGGTAGGGTGGGATATCCCCTCCATTTTGGCCTCACTTAGAGAGCTTTTTTTGAGCTTGGGAGATGATTTCAGAGAAAACCAGTGGCACCATCGTGTTTCTCGCCAACTTTTACAGAAGAATCATCAGTCAAATCGCAAATTCCTCACACATGCAACATCTCCATTACTTACTTACTTGAGTGTCCCCCCAAAAATCCCAGGATCTTGCAAATTAGGAATTGACATTTAAACCGCGGGATCACATCGCCATTCCGCGCATCCGCACCGATATAACAGCCAAATCAACCGAACAAATAGTCAATTGGACTACTTACATTAAGCAATTTTGAACTTTACAATTTCTGGCTCACTTCAGAAAGAACGTATATGCTATTAGTTTCCCTGGACACAAGTGTTTCTATGGATGATGTATTATTTGTAGTTCCTAATCGCAAAATGTAGTCCAGTTGAACTATATTTTGCAGTTTCAAATACTCTCTCTTTCTCTGCTTATAGGAGTTGCTGCGAAATAACAGTCACACTTATAGTCAATTGGACAGTATTTTGCAATTAAGAACTACAATTTCTGGCTCAGTTCAGAAAGAAAGTATGTACTATTAGTTTCCCTACGCACAGAAGTGTTTTTGCCGATGATGTAGAAATTGTAGTTTCTGATTGCAAAACGTAGTCCAATTGAACTATATTTTACAGTTTGAAACACTTTCTCTTTCTCTGCCTATAGGACTTGCTGCGAAATAACAGCCAACAGCTCGTCAATTGGATTACATTTTGCAATTAAGAACTACAATTTCTGGCTCAGTTCAGAAAGGAATTATGTGCCATTACTTTCCCTACGCACAAAAGTGTTGTTACTGATGATGTAGAAATAGCAGCTTCTGATTGCAAAACTAGTCTCATTGAACCATATTTTGCAATTTGAAATACTCTCGATTCCTCGACCTATAGAAGTTGCTAGGGGACACTCTCCGCTGGTGATATAAATAAAAATCACCAAATACGAAAATCCGTGAACTCCTGGATTTGATTAAGTATCTATCCCCCAAATGTCCCGAAATCAGCTCGAATGCCTCCCTCAAAAATCCCAAGATTTTGCAAAAAAGAAACAGATACTTAAATCACGTGATCACGCAGTCTTATGACGCGTCGTATTCATCACAAAATATCAGCCAGATCAGCCATTCTGCCCAACGTCCAGGCAGATAGTCAGTAACTGAACTGCGTTTGGTACTGTGGAACTACAATATCTGGCTCAGTTAAGAAACGACGTATGTACCATTGGTTTCTCTATGCACATGAGTCTTTCTACGGATGGGCTAAAAATTGTAGTTCCTGATGGCAAAATGTGGTCAGAAAATTGACATTTTATCGTGGGATTGAGTACACCGGTATTCGACGTATCCATCGCAGAACAAAAGTCGAATCGGCAATTTCGCCAAATGACCAGGCAGATGGTCAATTAAACCACGTTTTGCAACAATGAACTACTATTCGTACTTAGCTTGCCTAGAAACAATAATACATGCGACATTAGTTTTCCTGTGCAGATGGGTACTTTTATAGATAAGCCAGAGTGGTTCCTTAATGCACAACGTGGTCCGATTGTTCTACCTAGGAGTATTTACAATACTGAGTTCTTTTCGGGTTTTTCGACTGAGAAGTATCAAAATAGTCGATAAAGTTCATGTGGTTAATGTTCGTGTATTTCATGATGCTCTGTAGAGTTTTTAACTCTTAATTAGTGAATAGCCAACTCTAATCTGATTGATTTTTCACGAAATGCTTTCACAAATTCACGTGTGCGTTGGAAAATTTTAACAAAGAGAATGAGAAAATATGAGGCGGTGCAATTTAAGTATGAAATTAATATTTTTATCAGTTTTCCGGAAAATGCTGAAAAATTCAGGCATCTTTTTAAAGATGCTCTTTCTCTATCCCTTCCAAAACCTGGTGGGTCTTCAAAATCTGACGATTTGCACAGAACACCGAGAAAAAGCTCTGATTGGCTTTGCATTCAAATTTATAAAATTAAAATCACATTGCGACTTGTTAAAATTGTACCGCTTTTTTGAAGGACAAAATGCCAATGAGCCATTTCCAATGAAAAAAAAAAAGCAAGCCCTACTGGCACGCTTAAAAGGCTTTGAATTAAAATTAGGTATGCCTTTGTTTTTTATACCTACCTGTACTCAGAAAATTAAATAGGTGTGTCAAATGATGTAGGTAATCGTTCTATTTTTCAACGGAAAATGATGTGTTCCAAACGTTTGCAAAAAAATTACTAACTGATATCGACACATTTTCTTTCAAGCAGCAATGGAAATTGAAAACAGAGCCATTCAATGTCTGCTTTTTCTTGACGAAAAAAGTCCCTTGAATTTTTCGAAAAATTCCTCCATTTCTAAATATGCCAAAAAATTCATTGATTTAGGGATATAAATTTCTAAATTTCAAATCACTGACTGTGCTCAACCAGCTGTTTTCAAGTTTCTGGTGTTTAAAGTGAATATAAGGTAAGTAGTCCTATATATCTAAGTACTTATGTACCACATTAATAAATGACGACTTAATTCAGGGATGCCACAGAATTTACAGAATGAAATTCCCTGATTTCCATGACACATTTTGGTAAAATTTCCTGACAATTGAAGATGTGACGGATGGTTAAGAGGGCATAATTGAAAATAGTTTTTAGGGAAAATTTGTTGTTCGAAACATCAAACCCATACTAGAAATCAAATGAAGGAGATTAAACGAATTTTCCCTGACATTTTCGTCATTTTTTCTGACATTTCCTGGTTTTCCCTGACTTTTTAAAATTCCCTGACATTTCCCGGTTTCCCCTGACAGTGGAAACCCTGTTACTTATGAGATCAATTTGAGTTAGTTTCAAAAAAATTTGATTGACAGGAATTAGATCAATGCCTGAAAGTGTATGATTGAGTTTTGAAGTTGATTCACCAAAAACTAAAATTCAAGCAAGTGTGTATGACTATGAAAAGTTGTGTGACTCAATAGCATGGCAACACTGTTTTTCACAAAACGTGCATACTTAAGGTAAGTATAAATAAAATGTGATAAGTAATTTCCCACACTGCTTACAGAGAAACACGTTTTTATGATTTCACCATCAAGATACAGAACAGAGTACTTAGGTATGTGTAAAATCTATGATTGAAACGTGGACAATAGTTGAAAAATTTGACAACCCAGACATGAAGAAAAGAGCAAAAAAGGAGAGGAGGGCCATGATTTTACAAATCATAGGTCTGATTATTATCCTTGAACTGACTCACACAACAGTGCATGTCTACCTGTAGAAAAAACGCTTGAACGAGGGAGGAGAGGACCGCATGTTAAAATCCGACCGTAAAATTAAAGAAATGGGTGATATTGGTTGAATTATGCAATAACTTATCACTAGCTCTTCTTCATACTAGAGATAAGCGCACTGACCAACACTAGTTCTCACCAATAATTGGTACTGATAAAACGTTTTGAGCATTTAATTAGCTGTTCCTCAAAAACTGATTTCTACGTTCCGAACAAAAGCATACAGCCTGATGAAGCTCCTATATTTTACTCATTTCTCACTTCCGGCAATTCAACTGACTAATACTACTAGTCATTTAAAATCTAGCAACTCTATTAGTCATATGAAATACCCTTAGTAACTGTTTTTAGTATAAAAATCAGAGACTTTCCCTGACTTTTTCTTTACATTACTAGAGTTTTCCTTAGAAAAATCATTCAAAAAAAATGATACTAAATAACTTGATTGAGGTGAAAAAAAAAATCTTTTGATTTCATCTAAGTATACTATAAGCGCTAAGCAATATTTCTAAGTCATTCTTTTCTTTTAGACTTCAGAATAAAATAATTAAAACTAATCAACCCACTTTTCGGCAGATAGGGCTGTTCAAATACATTCACCCTAAAACTCTTCGTATCAAGGAGCTGAAGTTACTTCTGGATCTGATCAGTCAAGAATTTCATGATGAAAAAGTTAAATTTCTGGGTAAAAATAGAGTGGGGATAAAATCTATTTTCCTCTGAGTCTTTTCAAAATTAGGTCTTTCATCCTAAATAAAAATTAGTTTACAAGACTCTGTTCAGAAATTATTCCTTACTCCGTGGAAACCATACAGATTACTTGTTCACGGAATACAAATATGCGGACAGAATTTACTGGTAAGTATTGTCTCAAAATTGGAAAATCAATAATTTTAACAGACCTGGAATGGAAGGCTCCCAGAGACTCGTTAGACTAATGGGATTACCGCAAGGAAGATTAACACGGTCTCTTGGTGGAAGAAGGGCCTAATATTGGGGATATTTCGGGATGAACAACAAGGGTAAGAATGTCACATAATGGCTGGAAGAAAAATAATTGATTGCTTTCAGCAATCAGATGTTAACAGACGTAAGTTTTCTAACCTACAAAAAGACATATTGTAAATAAACCGATTTACAACTGCATATCGGACGTAAACGTATTGATTAGAAGGTGAGGATCCTCAGCTATACTTCTGACGGAAGAGCTTAGACATCTAAGCTGGAGGAAACTCAAGCCATAAATTGAATCAACATTCATGGCTCGAGCCAAAAATACATTAAATTAATGACAAAAGTTCATAGCCTACATCTTGCAGGTATCGGGAAGAATTATGAACTTGTCCCCACTATCCATACTTTCACACATTGTGCACAGCGAAAAGGTAGGATTAATATAAAAGAGTGAAGATTATTACCTCGCTTCGAGTCGCAGCTGAGACTTCCCGCATAATTTTCTCAAATTCTGCAGTTTCTTCTAATTGTTTCTGATTGTGGAGAGCAATTTTTTCGATGAACTTTCGCGGGTTATTAGCCATGATGATGCACTAGAAAATAAAACGAAAACACGAAAAAAACACACAGATATTTATTCACAAAGTTTCACTGATTCACACGCGAAAATTTCACATTGTATTTACGAAAGAGGCCTAGGCCTTCAGCAAATTTGGAATAACAAGCGCCATTTTATCCACGGTCACACATTTTCGTCAACAATCCGTTTCAGCAACCATCGTTTGAAGATAACACGACACACATCGCGATAAGAAACTAACAGCCGAATATAGGTGAAAAAAACTGTGGAACTACTAATTTGTTAACATACAATCGAAAAGAAATACAGGAAAGGTTGCAAATGTACCAATCTTGATGATAAAACTATCAGCATCAGCTGCCATCGTCACTTGCCAAATTCTTTCACGGAAAATCGCACAAAAACATCCCCAATACGGCAACCTAGCAGCCACAATGTTCGGAATTTTTTGTTGATACTTTGATAAAATTCATGACAAATTTATGTATTTACACTAACTTTAAATAAATAAGAATTTAGTGAAGAGAAATTATAGTTGTTACATGGACTAATTCAAAAATTGAATATGACGACTTAAATTATTCCGAGTGAATTGAAGGAGGGAAATTTCATGACTTGAATGGTAACCTGTTGCGAAAAATAGGCGGGTAAATTCAAATAGACAAGCTTTGTGTCTCGCTGAAATGTGCTACTGAAATTTATCTGGGTTTTTATTTTTTTGTTCCTGTAATAAATATTGGTATTTACTGGAGACCTTGAAACCAAAAGATCTGTTCTTTCAACTTTCCCACCTATGTCTTGATATGCGAAGAAATTCAAAGATAAAGGCAACTATTAAAATAGTTTTCAAAATAAATTTCAAGAAATAGGTAGATTCGCTTAGTTAGTATGAGGAGTTCTAGAAAAATAGAATTATATGCAAAGTAAATGTAAAACAAAGAAGAGTATGATTGGTCATCGGAAAAGTAAATTCCTCTTCTTTTTCAGGACAAGGCTCTAACTTTAAATAAACAGCTATTCCTTCGCTAGTGTATCCGAAGCCCTGAGTAGAATTTACACAATCGAATTACAATATTTCAGTCAAAAGTCAAAACTGAATCAATTTTATTTGGTTGTGTGGCACGCACACAAGGATACAAGATTAAAAAATAGTACGAAAGTTGGGTGAAAACTTTGATATGTCATCAAATTTAAGTTTTCGCAAACACCACCGACCAGTGACACCAACTGAATGAATAATTGCATGCAACTTTAATGAGACAATAAAATTTGGTTTCAGAATTTATGCTGTTGAAAAACAAATTTTCAACAATGGATTAAGCTTCGGTTTGTTGTTGAATTTGCAAATATATTCTTGGATTGATCCATAAGGTCAAGGGATTTTCGACTCAATAAAAAAAAGAATAAGCTGTTATAACCGATACTTTTTTTCAATTGATGAGTTCAGTGATATAGGAAGAGGCGAGTGGGCCCACAAGTCTATCCTAAAAAGAAAGGTTGGTACAGATTTTGTAGGAGGGATAATAAATTAAGTGTTTCTATGATCGAATATGGCAGAGAGAACTAAACAGCGTTATTGATAAAATAAAAATTTATTAGTTAATTCAGTAAGTACTGACAAGGTATAGAGTTCAAGGTACAAAAGAAAATTTCTTAACGTTAATTTTGAGAAAAGTTAACATGATAGATCACAGCTTCAATTTTTTCCCCTGTACGCTGATGCTTGATTCAGAAGTTAATTTTTTCTGCAGGTTTTATATTATGAACGATTGATAACAGCTGAAAGTAGGTACCATATTTTCACCTGCATTTCTATATTTTGATGATTCTGTCTGAATTCTTTTTTTTCAAGGGTAATTCTCTGACGCTTCTAAGACTGTTCCATGCTTTCAAGGAGTTAACTCAGGGAGGTACGTAAAGGAGGTCAAAACAAATTTTTAAGAATGAAGGTATTGATAAAATTCTCCAACAGTACAGAAAATGGAGAAAAACATTTGCAAACAGGTATTCTTACACCTGAGGCATCAATAATTATCTTGTTAAAAAAATGTATTCAATCATTTTAGGAGGGCTTATAAATATTTATTCTAATCTATTAGAATAACAGAAAGAGCCGCAAAGTGTTGCCTAAGTAAAACTACCCGAGTGACACAGTACAGTCAATGACTCCACTGTTACATTTTTTGAGTTGCATAAAAAGTTTTAATTCTTGAGGAAAAAAATAGAGGAGGTAATTTATAAATATGTCTTCTAAAAAAAAAAAAAAAATCAGTTACGAGAATTCAAAAAAGTTTTTGAAGAATGAACAAGTAATGAGACAAAGAGGCAATTAGGATCATACTTCGGTTCCGATATAAATTCTCTTACATAGCTTGGTCTGAAATAAGTCAGCTAAACAAGAAATTGATTTATGTCATTATTGTTGCTTTAATGTTTCATTTGCAACACCCCTCAATCAAAAAGTTTATCTTTTGACAACACTTCCCAATGTACCAACTTCTGGGACTGACTTTAATGACTCATAGTAATCTGGGCGAAAAGTTTCAGAATTGATTAGAATTAGAATTCACAAAATGGTCATCAATACTCAATTCTGAAAACCTTCAACACTTGATAATTCCTCAAGACTTATCAAGTACCATTTCTGATTCATCATTGTAACGATCAACAAAAGTTCCAATCCGATCTTGCTCTGTTTCTGCTCCGACTGCACATGCAAGCAACGTTTGGACGTTCCTTTCCTCACCGTGCCCATAAACATAGCCATTTGCCTTGTCGATGCTGTTTTTCACTCGTACTACTGTGCTTTTGTCTTTGATATTCAGAGGGACAAATGAAACCAGACTGAAGTCTTCAACTATCGAGACAAATGCTTCGTTTAGTTTCTTGTACCTAGAAAATTTAAAAAAAATTATCCATCTTCATTAAATTAAATTATTTTCAAACATACTAAAAAAATTGAAAAAATAACTAGGAAAAATTGCTGACTGAAACTTTTCCAATGTACGATGGCAACTATAGGGTAAACTTTTTACAAATAGCTGGCTCAGTAAAAAAGTAAAAGAGGAAAAAAAGAAAGCTTTCATTGGCTTCGGCCTATTGTACTATTGGGCATTCAGTGTAATGAATAAACTGAATCAATAATTTTACACCCATAAGAAAAAATAAAGGAGTAATAAGCAACTTTATTAATGTCTCTCTTTGAAAACTGTCGGAATTTATTTTTGAACTGAAATAGAAAAGTAATTACTTCTTTGGATAACTGAGGGACATATTTCTGAGTTGGACAAAACCAACGAAATAATACAACTAGTGCCAAAACTTTCTGAACTATTGTAATTGACCTCTAGACAGGGTACGAATCAAAGCACTGTGTAACATTTTCTCTTTTGAAAATTTCAAAAGGAAAAGATGCAATAGGAAGAGCGGAAATAAACTACTAAACAAGATATATGAATTTACCAATAACACTGATCAAATGGCAAAAGTACAAATGGTATCATTTCTATAATCAATTACCATTTGATCTGTGTTCAAAAGACTTGTTACTATCAGTTCTGACATCTCGTTCAGGACTTGATTTCCGAATTTGTTGTTGTGTGAATCATTTCCTACTCAACATTTGGAAGAGAAAACATGGTTTTTGATTCAGACATTGTGTAGCGACCCATTGATTTAAGCCAGTAATAGCTCAGTATTTTCACTTACTTTTTGGTGAAGGGATCATCTTGCAGCGCATCTAAAAGGTAGGAAAGATCGAGGACTTCCATGTAATAGTCCACGCCAAAAGCCAGTTTCTTTTCATGCTTAGATATCATATCAATTTTTGACAAAATATTCACATGCGGAAGCTCCATTTGTAGCATGGCTGATAGCGACATGAGGAGTCCCGATATGAATTTGCCTGGAAGCAGTTAAAAGGAGCTTCTTATTCATAATTCCAAACAAAAAAAAATAAAAAATAAAAAAAAATAAAAAAAAATTATGCACCTATGATTGTTTTTACTAAGGTCCTGAGGAAAAATGCTGTGTGTGAGCTTTTAGACTTTGCCAAATATCTTTTTATAAAATAGAAATTTTCATCATCATCGCTTTTCTTGTAAACCGCAGATCCAAGTTAAATAAATTTAATCTCTTCAAACAAGAGCTCAAAGTATAGGAAATCCTGTAATTTCCACAGATTTATAACTCCCATTTTTAGTTTCTGAGATATGAACTACATACACTTCATCATTGGATGACCTTCCTTGTTTTTGTTTGTGACCTTGTGACTTTTTTTTTTGCTTCATTCAATTTTAGTTTTTTTTCTTAACAAGCATGGTGGCACTTTGTTTCCAATATCTTACTTTGTTTGCAATCAGGTTCAGTTAGTGAAGAAATGATTGCATTTGCCTTGCGGCATACATCGACTGTGAAACTGAACAATGCATATCTCAGTTTGCAATGCTGCAGTCTTCCTCTTATACCTACTAGATTTTTTAAATGGAAAAATACTCGGCATTATAATTTGAATACTTCCCAGTTTTTTCTTATCTTCAAAAAGAATAATTAATGAAAATTTGAAACAATTGTGTTAATTTGTCCTCCTTCAAGAAAATAAAATTTAAGCCGAGACTGTGAGACACTGCAAACAAAATACATGTTCCTGCAATTACACTGTCAAAATTTATTGTGCTTTCATTTTTTTCTGGTCAATTTGAAGATAAATCATGTACCTGGATCACTGCAGTAATGCGAATCGACTAAATGGACAGCACAGAGCCGGAAATTCTGTTCTGATAATGACTGCATTATTTTCTTCATAGAATCATGATGTGTATAAAGCTCTACCTGAAAAATTGGAGTAGAAAAAGTTGCAAAAAACTAATTTATACAAGAAAAGCTACTAAGCTAACTTAAAGATATAATTTTTAAATGGTAGAAAATAAGTTGACAGCTAGTAAGTATATTGATGGCTGAAGTCGAAAAATGTATACCTCAAATTGCAAAGCTGTAAGTCCTAGTTCATGTTTTACTTTTATAAAGGAAAACTAACCAAACGTTTTTGTTGAAATCTTCTGCGAATTTTTTACACCCATTCTGCACACACAGTTGCAATGAATAAGTTTGATCATTTTTCCTGGAAGAAAATAAAACATATGCAGCGATGTCCCGATTATTTGAAAATTTGGGGCAAGGGCCTTATTAAATTTCGAAAAATTTGGATGATCAAAACCTCGGAAAAAATACAGAAAAAAAAATGCTGTTTAAGGCTTTGTTTGTGACTACAAAGCAAAAGCTTGGCTAATTTTCTATCGTATTTGTAGAGCATTGGCATTTGATGTTAAAATAAACCATAGATTCATTTAATTTTGCCCAAAAAACCAGTTTTCATTGTGTTCTCTGAGACCAAAAACAATTCTGACTATGTTGGATTACCAAAGTGTCGGGTAATTGGTAGTCAGATGATAGGGCCATTTCTGTACTTACAGATTTTCAAACACTACAACTGAGATACATATTCGGCAGTTCTGTGACTACCCAACAGACTAATTTTATCCGTTATTTTTTATTGAACTACCAATTTTGTTTATGAAAAAAAATTTATGTTTACTAAAGTATTTCATCAATCGATGATATTACTTACTTTACAAAGATAAACGTTCAAAGAAAATGCACAACTCACCTGACCAGGACAATCAAAAATGAAATAGTAGCCTTCAAATTTCTTCAAACTATCCAAGAGCCACTTCAAATTTTTTTCTAAATACTCTATACAGTAAACAAGGCCTCCATTCGGCCCGAGATTCAAATACTGCATTGTATCTTCCACGGTTACCAGCTCAGCAATATCTATACTTGCTTTGTAATTCATGTTATCATTGGCTGGATCTAGAGTGATGAGAAATACAAGTCAAATATGCAATCCAAAACAGCATTAATTCTGACAAAACTTTTGTCATTTTTACTTTTTACCTACTTACTACATCTTAAGAGTTTCTACATTTTAAAATTGAGAACTCGGTGTTTGAATAAAAACGAAAAAAAAGGATTCTTGAGATGCTAAAACTCCTATAAGAATGCACAACTAGAGCTTAAAAGAGCTTTTCGGGAGGCAGAGATGTAAGAGAAAACCAAAAAACAAAGAAAATTAAAAGTTAGAGGGTAGGTGGATCGATCCATTTATATATATATATGAAGTCGCTTTACAACGCACTCTGGCGTTCTACGACACCCAAACGCCACATATGCCTGTCTTCCCAGAGGTTCTCGGGCAACTGACACCGCAACATCTCGTCGTCAACGCCCTGCCGCCAACCCTTTACGGGACGTCCCCGTCGCCTCTCCCCAGGTGGTACCCAATCCAAAACTTGGATCGATCCATTTGACTTCCAAAAAAAAAAAAAAAAAAAAAAAACGAAACTAACCAAACTGAAAAAATTCTCTCCAATCCTGTACCTACCTAAGTTGACAACAGCTACTTTCCTCCCGATATCCAGCAACAGCTTAGACATTGCCTCGCAATATGTGGTCTTGCCACTTCCGGGTGGACCCATCACAAGCTGCCCGAATGAGACCTTCATTATTTGGTTCTGAAAGGAGGAAGCACACATGACGTTTGATTTTCAAAAAGTAGGGAGCAATTACAAAGTGACCGAATGAGATTTTCATCGTCTTGGTCCGAAACAAATAAATGAGCTTATGATTTATTTTTGAACTAATCGAGGGCTGTATTTCGATAATATGGCACACATTTAATCCTTCCTTGACACCCATGGTAAAATTCTCCGACTGAAAGATGAACTCTTCAAAAAATTGTAATCTGATCACCTAACATTCCCACCCTGGAAATTTTTTGACAACAATTCAACAATTTCTGTGAATTCAATGGAATATATATATCATGAACAGAGACAAGAGATCCTCCACTAGTATCTTGGCCATGGTGGAAGCTTTTACTTTCAGGACTTCAGCATTCAACTGTTGACTTGCCTGCATGGTTGAATTTCAACGTTTTGGCAGTTTCGTTTTGCAAACAAGCCGAAAATGGCCGAAGTTTGGGAAACTTGTTTGGCTCATGACGTCATCCAAAGCTCATCATCAACCATGTAGGTAAGTCAAAAGCCGAAATTAGGGTGATGACTGTTGCTCCCTTATAATTTTCCATTAGGAATTGATGAATCGCCGAAAGTAAAAGCTTCCACCTGTCGCCAAGAGGCCAGTGGAGGGTCTTTTGTTTCTAATTATGCATTAAATTAAGACCTAATTTCTTTAAGTTTTTACTCTTTTCAATTGCCTTTTTTTCCCTGACTGCAAAATTGTCTACGTCCCAGACCTCCAAACGAAGTTTCCACTTAATATTAAGTTAGAGATTTTTTTTATAAAACAATGTATTTTCTTTGGAAAATACACTAAAAATGGAATGGAAAAAGAATGGAAGAAGGAGGAATAAGTTCAAATAAGACAATTTTTAGCGCAACTCCTGCTCACTACCTGTAATACCTTCCTGAGAAAATTAGGACTAGGATTTATTAAACCACGACTAATGCAGATTAATCATAACAGTAATTTACAGGAGAGGTTTTTAGGCAACAAAATTGATGCAAACATCAAGAACTTACCTTCAGAAGTAAATCACCAACATTTATTGTCCAGCAGAACTTTTTTAATGCTCTTCAGTACTCGTGGACTATCATCTTTGAGACTGATTGAAAAGATAATTGGCTTGGGGACTTCTAACTGCTCCGCAAGAAATCTTGCTGCTACTAGCGAACTTTCTTTTTCAAGGCCTAATAGGTTCCTGGAACATTTTGCGTGAAATAAAATCATGAGTCTGATGAGGACATACCACAAGTCAATAGCTAAAGTCGACAGATACATATATCATGTTGCAATGCTATAAGTCTCTGCTTATGGTTTATTTTCTGTGAGGAAAGCTAACCAACAGTTTTTATTGAAATTTCCTTCACTTGTTCTCGAAAAAGGAATAAAAAAGAAGAAAAAAAAAACACAAAATTGCAAGGTAAAAAATCAGTTTTCCATGAATAAAATAAAACGTATTAGGAGACTTTTACTGCAATTGAAATACGCATCCAGCCATCTAAATGCAATTTTGTAAGCACAAGAGTGTTGAAAGTAAACTTTTCATACTTTAAATTGATTTCGCTCATAGCTTCTTCAGCGTACCTATTACATTTTATACTTAGAATGAGTTAATTTTGCTGGAAAGCTGAGTAGATAGATAGTTCTTTATTCAATAAAACAAGTTTAGGTTTCACATGAGTGTTCAAAGAGTCGACTTTTTTTCTTCTTCTATTTATAGTATAAATAAAAAAAGCGCTGACAATTTCTTGCCATCCAGCATTTTTTTTTCACAGCTGAATTTCTGGGGTGCCTCATGACAAAATGTCTGAGTTGCCTCTTTTTTTAATGTAATGAAGGGGGGAGGGAATGCAGCAATAACTTCATGAAATCTCTGGCGCCCAAAATTCGCCTTAAATTAGCTGCTAGTTGCAGGTCTTAGGAGCAGGTTCTTCTGGCACCCTTGAAATGAAGCATGTCTATCGATTGCTGATTGAAGGTCTGTAAGTAACAACAGCTCCAATGGCGAGAATTTAGGATTTAATGTGTGAACTCTACTGCCAGATTTTTTTGGTGTAAGTAATCGATGAGTGGTGACTATAGCGCTCTCCTCAACCCTTCCCTTTTCCTAGAGCATTACGTTTTTCACGTGCAACCCCTTGTCAGAGAAAATGAAACTAAAAAGTGTTAATATGAAAGGTGAGATACCTGACGTCGTACACTTGTTGCTGTCCTTCTGCTGTTTTAAATGCCTCTGGCTTTACACTGATGATGGATCCAAATTTTTTCACTTGTGTTAGCACAATGAAAATGTTATTTCTGAAAGAATAAATCAATCTCTTACAGTGCTAGGAGCGTGAAGAAACTCAACTATAATGAGGGTCATGGAAAGGATTCGCATCTGATACTGAAAGATTCTAACCTTGCGTTATGTTGCGGACCAATAATGTTAATGCTGCTTATGATTGAAAAGCGAAAAGAAACAGTGAAATAATGGTAAGATCAGTCGGAAGGAAACAGAAATATGCTTAAGTAAGATTCACGGGAGAAAGAATGAAATCAGGGAGACCTAGGGAACCCCAGGAAGCTTGATTCATGAAAGAATCAGGATATTAAGGAGGTATTGTACATACAGAGCACAGGCAATTTAATGTCAGACCAGCGTCTGTTCCTTTCGGCCCATAATTCCTGAATCAATGCAAAGTAAGATGCAACGTCGATAGACCTAGATCGGACCGTTAGCAAAATATTCTTTGGAATTTTCCGATCTGGCGACGGATTCCCGCGATTTGCTGTTTCACTCCGTTTCCCTAATTTGCGTTTATGCTTCCCTGTTGCATAATTCTTTCCTGATTTGCATGAGACCAATGTAATCGAATCAGGGGAACAGCAGAGTGGGACAAGCAAATCATGGAAATTTGTTGACAACGCGGACAGCTCTCACCCCCCGATTTGCAGAGATTATCACGCTCAACTCTCCTACCGGACTGACTTTGGTCTATCGACCTTGTTGAGATGTGCACTTTGCAATTCTGACCATTGTTCTGCTTCATATACCAAGGAGAATATCATAATAAAACAATCATCTCAACATTTAACAACAGACCATGACTGTTATATTAATTCTCATTGTTTGGAATGGAGCTTATTAATTTACAGATGATACCTACACAGAAGCATATTCGTCTACCATCATAAAATTGATAAGAGTCGAGAGACACAAAGAAAATCGACAAAAATTAAGTCAACCAAACTAGCAAAGTAAACTTACGTAAAGTTTCCAATTACAATATCAGTCGGTACACCATCCAATTTGACACCAATAGTTTTAAAACTCATGATGATGAAGCATTCGAAGAAACTATTTACATGTTAAAAAAATGGGTTGTAAAAATCCAGACGAAGGGAATGATAAAGCCAAAAATTACAAACACTGACAAGCTTTAGCGAATAACGCGTGTAATAACTTTGAGGTTATATCCCAAATAATCGATCTATCGAATCGATTCGATCTTTTAAAAAAATCGATAGATTCGATTGAAGTCGATCAAGGAAAAACGATTTTTTACAAAATCAATGGAACATTGATTTTTTAAAAAAGCGATTAAAAATCGGAAAAAATTAAACCCGCGATTTTTCAAATGCGTGTCTGTAATGAAAGCGAGAGAATAACGCCTACCGATTTATTGCCCACCTACAACTGTAACAGCAGACGTCTCTTCATCCCCAACAACTCAACCAGGTATAAAGTTTCTGGAAACATAGCGTTAGGTTTGCTTCTCGCAGACGGAAAAAAATTAAATGTTGATTTAGCATTTACACTGTTGAAAAAATGTCCGACAAGTTTCAAATGCTGATTTTACAATACAAAAATGCTAACATAACATTTTAATTTGTACGTGTTGCAGTGGGCGTAGTTATGTTAGCATTCGTTAAACTGTAAAATCAGCATTTGAAACTTGTCGGACATCTTTTTGACAGCATAAATGCTAAATCAACATTTAATTTCTTTCAATTACTTATTTCTAATTATTTTCTTTCTAATTTTTCAGATACTCTTGTTCGCAATTTCACCTTAAGTTCCTGAAAATTTCAAGGAAAAATATTCTTAACTTTCCTCAAAACTGAACAATTTATCGAAGGAAATTTGGCAACTCTCGAATGCTCATACAGCGTTCTCCCTCAGCACGGCAGAAATCTAAAAAATATTGACTATAATAATCAAAAGAAAAATGAGATAAGGTTCTATAGGAGAACTTGCTATTTTTAGATAAGAAATAATCCTTCTATGGATGCAATTTTTTTTTCCAGACTAATCTTTCCATCAGTGAAGGTACAGATAACTTCCTCTAAGTCAAAATGCATGGGGACCAAATTGTTAGTTCCACTTAGAAGGCTTTTTATTCTTGGGAAAAATTCGACGGGCCCTTAAAAAAGGTTGACTTAAAAATTCCACTTAAATTAAAGAGCGTTTGACTTGGAGGAACTTACCAGTACTAAATATAAATTAAACAATTAAATTGAAATTAAGAACAAAAATTATTGCAAAAGCAATGACAGTTGTTGTTGCTTAAACCGGGTGTGCTGGTTTCTACTAATGCTCGACTTTTTATTGCGATAATTTTTATGTGAATTTTGAAAACAGAGGTACAATTGGACACATAACTAACAAAAAATTTATTTCACTTTATAAAAACATGAATCAATCAAACTATGATATAAAAACAACATTGAGAAATATAGAAATTTAATTAATTTAGTAAAAAAATAAACTTGTCAAAATATTTAAAAGTAGCTAATATCTGTTATCAATTGCCTTCCCATATGTCCTTTCGGATTTTTGCTTCTTGCCGTTTTTTATCTGAAAATAAACAAACAAAGAACATTCAAATTCATTCAATCGTCTAATAAGGATCAATATACATTAAGAAAAATACCATGTACCTATAATGTAAGAAGTAAGGAGGCCTGAGGTTTTGCTGGACGAAGGGGGAAAAAATGTCTTCTTGGACTGGTTTCATGATTCGAAAAACATCTTTTCAAAATTTGCAGCAAGAAACCTTTAATCCTTGGTGGAAATAATCATTACTGAGTCGACTTTGATTTTGACTTTTCATGACATGATTTTGGATTCAGTTGGAAACCTAGAGTAGCTTTATTACTTTTCAAATTTCAGCATCAGCCTGTTTTCGTTTGAGACTACCTATGGATGTATGATATTAAACGCTTAAAATTTTTTTGGCTTGACAAATTTCAGTGAAGTTCAGCCTTAGAAAGTGACGAACCGCTCAAAAGCGTAGAAGAACTAGAAAAGGTATATCTGGATCGCGTTAAACAGAAAGGAACTAAGCCACATCAGCTATTGCCAAATTCAATTGGGCGATTAAAATTTTCATATGAAAACGGTTGTGCAGATTTTCGTGCAAATTTCAGTGAATTTCCTCCAAAATGCCCAAATTCCTTGACATTTTCAAAAGAATCTGCACAAAGATTCTCTTGTAAAAAATTAAATTGCCAGTTAAATTTGGCAATAGCTGATGTGGCTTGGTTCCTTTCTGTTACATGCGGTCCATTTGATAGTATAAAATGCATTGAAGGGGAGTGAAAGAGCAATGCTCTTGACAAGATGCTCTCTATCTGTTTCTTTGAATCAAAGACTGTGTCGATTAATCTTTCTGCTCCCTTCAATTGGCTTCCAGATCAATATCTAGGCTTATTTGTATTAGCCGGAAGATTTCAGATGAACAGAACATAGTTAACACAATCAACTCCAAAAATTGATAAATTTTAGTAGCTGATTGGCTCCTAAAATTATAAATAAGCGATTTATATAGTTGGAAAGTACCTCTAGCCTCCTTCAGAACTTTTCTTTCAGCCTCTCTCTCCAGCTTTGAGGTAGGAAGCCTCAAGCCAAGGGCGCCAGTTACGAGCCTGCGGGCAAGAGCTGGACATGTTTTTGGCCTTGTCATTGGCGGAAGAACAAGTTTGCGTGCCTTGAACCTCGACTCTGGGATCCCTTCACTCAAAGGTCTCGTTCGAACGAATGGTAACTCGGTGCTCAGTAATTCATCAGCTGAAAAAATGGGAGAAAACTTGGTTGAGTGACAACTGGCTCACTACTACTAAAGTATACACTACTTTAAAGTAGAAGGTAAAACATACTCTAATTATCCAGATTCTACATATCTACGACTGAAATTCTTCAGATTTGCCTAAAAATTGACCAGTGGCGTGGCGTGAATTGCGATGTATCGATTTAATCGCCACTCAAACCTATGAAAAATGATCGATTATGAGGGTGTTCGCAGCGAACACCTTAGTAATCGATTCTTTACCATAGCTTCAAATGGCGAGATATCGATAATCGATCCTTCATGCCACGCCACTGAAATTGACACTTGTAGCAGGGTTTACAAGTTAAGTGTACTGATAATTATTTAGTTTCAAACACTATTTTCCCGAAAGAAAAAAATTATTTTCCATCCCCATGAAAAATATACTGCATGAGAAATATGATATGCACAGCAAAGATTTCTCCATGCAAGACGTAAACAGAGAAAAATTCAGGTTTTGGATAAACCAAAAAGTACACTAGGTACAAATATTTACGACACTTGTAACACCCTACACTTATTGATAGATTTGGTCCAAGATTGTTTCAAAAAGAAAACGATGTCTATTTTTAGGATCATAGACGTTTCTATTGGTCAGTCTATATTTAGTCTAGCTGTTCCTAATTGGATCGCGTTTAACAGAAAGGAACCAAGGCCACATCAGGTAACGCCAATTTTAACTGGGCAATTTAATTTTTTACGAGAAAACGTTTGTGCGGATCCCTTAAAAAATGTTAACGAATTTACTTCATACTATGGAGAAAATTCACTAAAATCCGCACAACTGTTTTCATGTAAAAAATTAAAGTAGCCAATTAAATTTGGCAATAGCTGATGTAACTTGGTTCCTTTCTGTTTTACACGGTCAGATTATTCGATGAAAAATAACTGTCATTAAGTCAAAACGTATCAATTTTTAAAAATATTTTTCAGGCGTGTCTCTTGTGTTTTAACAAATTATACTGCAAAAGTTGCTGAATGTTGGAATGAATTGCTGGTAGAACTTAAGTCTTTTATTTGACAGAAAAATAGTGAAAAGGAAAATTGTAGACTAACCCATTAGAGGGCTAGGGAAGACGCCCAGAGCATGTGTGTCATCCACCCAGGCAATTTGAAAATTTTTTCCACAAAGAGGTGAGAAGATATTCATCAGATCGTGGGTCCTGAGTTCTGATGAAAACCCGTAGATTTCTATGATACACTCCCCATCACTTGTTCGCTCCTCGACTGTCTGGAACTCCTTGTAGTCGCATGACGGCCGTGAGATATTCACTTTTCCGACTGCTTCCTCCAACTGAGACAAGAAGAAACAAAGTTAATCAGTAATAAGAAAGAAAAATATAATGTCATGTTTCTTGGCCCTAAGAAAAGGATTGCTGATCCTTGAAACTATAGCGGAAGAAATGGCTTCCTTTTTAAACTAATTGTGAATGCTGGTTTGTTTTGATTACTTTAAAGAGATCCTTAAGATAATGAGGTAAAGGCAAAACTTTTTTGTAGGGTTGTAATTTTATTATCCTGATGTTAAATTTTGTGAAAAAATTAATAAGTTCATATTGATTAGTTCTAAAAATCATATCAAAGGGGGGAAAAAGTTACTCAGAATCCGACAGCTAAAAAGTAATAAACCGAAAGTAACGAAACGAAACAAAACAAACAGGAAATCGAGGTAACAAACTGTGAGCTAAATAATGAAAATAAAGAAAGTAAAAACTAAAAAACTCAAACTCACAAAACTAAATTAAAAATGCCCATTTTAATTAAAAAATTAGGCAATTTTAATTTAGTTTTTGTGAGTTTGAGATTTTTTGTTTCGACTTTCTTTATTTCCAACAGTTGAATTGATGTAGCAAGGCAATGTCTATTGTCCTATTATTGCACACAATCCACCAGTCCCATAGTTGACAAGTTTTTTAGATGAAGACGTTTCCCTTGAAAAAATGATCTTTTCTGCGATGATTATATTTTTTTGTAAGTCCTCACTATTTCATGTATTTTTGAAACTGTCATCCTAAGAGTAAGTCGTTGAGTAAAACTCAAAGGGTTGCAGAATAAAAGTCACAAATCTCTACTCACCTCCTTCAATAAGGAAGAATCCAAAAATTGCCCACTCTCATTAAGCAAGAGTTCCCAGTCATCAGCCACCGCCTCCGGAGATTTCGCCAAAGCTTTCTCTCGAATTATACGCTTCATCGGTGAGTCCTTATCTTCGCTTTCCGCACTGATATCCAAAACACCCATTACTCGGGCACTCGACGAATCTAGACTTTCATTTAAAATTGCTAGACTCCCAGAGTCAGAGGAGAAACTCACTAAACTAGAATTAGGCGTGTCCGTATCTTCAACAATTAATCTACTAATTTCACTACTTTTTACATCAGTGCTTTCACAACTTTCATCCATATTATCTACTTCCCTAGCCTCAGGGGATGAACGCATAGGTTCTAAGCTTGGCGAACTGCTGAAGTCTGATAATTTATCTACATGGTCGTTGCATTGCTGAGTGTCTGAAAGTGATTCATCACTCAGATCGATTATTATTGCAGGACTATTTTCTTCGCAACGTTTTTCAGCTTCGGAATAACTATCCTCAGGACATGTTTGGAACGAGCCATCAAATAGTTCTGAGCTCTCGCTTAATATATGACTAGTTTCGAAAACAGAGCTATCGAGTGAAACGAATGAAGGTTCTACGGACGAAATTTCTGAAGATAGATCTAAAAGGGACGTTTCTGAGTTGAGATTAGTAGTAATCTCTTCCACGGGACTTTCAACCTGGTTTAGAGGTTCTAGGGAGTTTTCAGTGCCTCCTGAGTCAGGATCTGACTTTTTCCGCACTTTGACACAGCTGCGCTTTTCACTGATGAAGACTTTGGTATGAGGTTGTGAATTACTCTTGTCTGTCCGTTCTGTGATGGGCAAACTCTCATCTTTAGTGGACAGTCTTTTCGCTCGAGGAACATATACTTGCTGATCAGGCCGCTTGATGCGTGCAGATCTGGAAAAATATGAACAAAGATAAACATCATTAATTTTGGTTGAAGAACTTACATACAAGTGGGTTTGCATGATCCAATAAAATGGACTACTCTTTGCTCAACAACATACTGTACATTTCATGTTGGAGCAAAAACAGCACCTACTTCGAGAAGCGTTTTATAGTATTGATGAGCTGCTTCGAAAAGATTATGCTTCATGCTAATTTGTTGTATTGTTGTTCTTGTATATGTAATATTTTCATTTGTTATTGACCTGTATAATGGCTGTAATTGCAGCTTTTACGTACGAGAATTTTAAAATAAAATAAAATAAAATACATTTAGCAAGACTTCAGTGGTTTAGAAAAGTCTAAAACCACTAACAAAAATACACTGAAGGGAAAATTCTTACGAAAAAACAACTTTTCAACGAGCGGACATTCATACGAAAAAAGCTAAGCAGAACTTTAATTAATTTTGCATTTTATTCTTTACTTTATACTTTGGAAGACATTTTAAAGTAATTCACCTTTTAGAACTCAATTAATAAGCATCTATGATACATTTCAAAAAGTTTTAAAACCCACTTGAGTAACTTGCACACAAATAAAACATCTCTCACATTGACAATCATTACATTCTCCAAAAAACGAATCTTTCACACATTATCCGGATACTCCAGTTTAAAGTAAATTTGTTTATGCATGTATACATACAGCGGTGCAGAAACTTCCTGATCACACAATTCTGATCATGTGGCTGCTCGTGTGAGAATATGGGAAGACTGTGAAAATTGGACGGCCATCACACAAGATTGTTAAAATAACAGTAAAATTCATACATTTCTCATATGAATGCAATGAAATTTGCATGTTGTTTTCCAAACTACAGCAATTTGTAAATTAGGGACCAAAAAAAGGTTATAGTTTGGAATAAATTATGGGGAAAAAGGAGTCTCTAAAATGGGAGAACCGGTTCAAAAAACAAGAAGGCTAAAAACTTTATGCACCTCTTTGTGAGAATTGTTTACATACTTGTGAAAATTAAAGTTCATGCAGAATAGTCAAATCAACTCACTTTTTTTCTGAGGAACATAATACTGGTGGTGTTGCGGCAAGTTGTTGCGTTTGAGTTTTGTTAGAAGTTACAACATCTCCAGTGCATATTTCTTGCTGCGATGAGGCTCTTTCTTGCTGCTGAGGCTCACAAGCTGCGTCTGCGTCTTGTGGTTCACTTTTTGGGTCAGATCTTGTGTCAAGAAGTCTCCGTACTGCGGGCGGCCTGTAAATCCCGCCGTAGGGAGTTCTTGCTTTGTTCTTGTCATTATTTTTATTCACCATTGGTGCCGTTAGCGGCTTGGTTTTTTGCCGCCAAGGCTGCTGCACAGGTGAGTTCTCTGGAGGTTTAAAATCGGCTCTATAAAATGGCAAAAAAAAAAAATGAGAAAAGAATAAAAGGAGAGCATTGGTGGCCAAAGTGCAAAACCACGTACCTCCATTTGCAACGTTACAGACTTCCAGTTGAACTTGATTTTTTCTATCAAAAACCAGTCAATGGAATTTTTTGGAAAGTTCCTTGATTTTTCTTCTGTGTTGGCAGGATATTTGGTATCAATTTCGTGCTTTAAAGGTAGCTTATTTCTAGTCAAAAAAATAAAGTAGGAACGGAAATTTTGAAACATGACAATGGAGATGCATGGTTTCTGACTTTGGCCATCGATATTCTTTATAATCGGATAGATTAAACTGAACTCAGTCTTAACACATGAAACGTTGCCTACTTTGCTTCCACTATAATTTTTTAACATTCTGGCTTGAAGTTTTGAAAATATATTCTCTACAGGTAAACCAGGGGAAACGTACACACTGCAAAATGTTTCTGTAAGAAAACAGAGCTCTGTAACTCAATAACTGAGTGAATTAGGCAACAGAGAATGCAGTTAGGCCAATTCCCATCAATCTGTCTAGTTAAGAACAAGAATGAAATCAAAACGAAAAATTAGTGGTTGATAAAGTTCCATATCCAGAAAAAAACCACTTATGTCAGAGTTGATACTAAAAGCAATATCAGAGGTTCTTCCATTTTAGTCTTTATCTTAATGATTCTTGCTTTGAGCAACAACTTAATCAAAAGTCTGATCTGATCTGTACTCTATGATAACTTTCCTCGACTACCTACTTCACTCGCTATGCAACTTTAAAAATTTTAAAAAGAAAAAAATTCAAACATAATTAAGTGAAGCAATTGAGAAACGCTATTTCCAAAGTTTGCCATTCATATGGTTCAGTCAATAATTCCCATGATATTTCAGTATTTCATGCTGTGTAATGAATGTTCTGCACAGGGTAGCATTGTTGCCAGATTTGGGCCAAGATGGATGTAAGGCAAAGGCCAGCTTAGGGCTTGCACATTGTTCCACACTCCGGAATATTGAAAAAAAAAAACCCTCCTGTAGACATAGCTTCATTCTCTTTCTTATACTGCCCACTGATCACTGACTGATTGTTAGCTGCAGACTCTTGAACCTTCCTTCTAACATTCTCTCTTTATCGGCAACTCTTATTACTGTTGACATAAACATCCAGTCTACTTTAAATTCTGTAACAATATAAACAGCCAAAATAAATTCAAAGGATATGCTTACCTTAAAAGCGAGCGAAGGAAGACAGCAGTTCTTCGACCAGAGTCTTTGCCTACTGACAAAGTCTGCAAGTTGCGGCGTGAAAAGGACTCCTCGATTAATTTGTGGATGAGAAAACGTCTATATTTACTGACCGGGGGAAATAATAAAATGCTGTGAAAAAAGAAAGAGAAAGCTGATTAGATGTACATCGATAGCATGGCGATAAAAACATTTTGACAAACGTTTACTAAAGTCTCGAAAAGCTTTGGCCATTTTAAAATAATGGCAAAATATGTTTGTGAGTAGTGTAAGTGGGATTACTGAATTGTGAAAAATGGAAAAAGGAGCCAGTAGGTACGGGAGCCACCTCGGATATCCTTCAGAAGAACTGCTACACATCATTATTTTAGGCGCAGAAAATTTTTCAAAGTTTATTCTTTCCTTTCTTGAATACCAAATTAGTAAGCCAAGTTGTGCAATACTAAGGCATATCTTTTAGGAGATTCCTACATACCTACGTCTTCAATGATTTTGTTATAAAATTGATGCGATTTCATGATATAGTGCTTTTTGAGAGTGCCTTGAGATGCCAATTAAGATGAAAAATGCAAGATTTTGACAGAGGATCTAGAAAATGAGAGTTTCAAGTGTAAGGGAGAGTACATTATCTTGGAGGAGACGTATCTCCTCCAAGATCGTAAATTATTCCATGGGACTAAGTATATCTTTATCTTGCTTGATATACTGACGATCTTAATAGAACATAAAGACCATCTCATTTTAATTGACATTCTGCAGAAAAATTAATGAAAGTTAATTTAGGAAAATCTAGGCATGAAGATGTGGGGGGAAAATCAGGCAGCTCTCTGGATTTCCGTCTGAATAAGTAAAATATTTATCAAATATGTAAAACGCAACTTTTGAAAATCAGGTTTGTTGCATCATGAGATAAAAGGGAGACTAGTCATCAATTTAATGAGATGGTAAAAACAAGTTATCAGGAATGATACGATATCTCCATATGGGTATTTGTAAAACCCTTTGGTGCAACAGGCAAGGGACATAATGCAATACAAGTTACCAAATCTCTACTTACAAGTTCAGTGGTAGAAATTAAGTGGATGCAGGATTTAGAGAAGTAAACCTCAAATTCTGAAGCACGAACCCAGAAAAATATTTTCAAGGCTGTTTGACAAGTCAACAAATACTTATTCCAAATATATCACAACCAAAATGGGTCATTTGCTGTAAGGTTATAGTAAGTTCTGACCACTACCAAGAACTCATTTGACCTTACTTCTGGAATTAAAATAGTGGGGGGTATTTGCCCCTGGTTTTGAAGAGAGAGAATGTGAAAAAAAAGATCAGTAACGATGCTGGATATTGCGTTAATCCCTCAACAAGAAAACTGATCGAGTAGTGTTTGCAGTTCAAATTAAATGGGAGATAAGAGTTTTGGACTAAGAATTTCATGGTAAATTGGGGGTTATTGTAGGACCGAACAGGGGTAAAACGTAAGCCAGATTGGTTGAATAAAGGTCACTGGGATACTTACCCTTGGGACTGGCCTGGATTGCACAAAAAATTTTCAATATCGGACATAACATTTTGCAAAAAGTTAAAATCGTCTGAGGACAAGTAGCGAACGTGATCCAGGGTGAAACGAAGAAACGTAAATAAGGAAAGAAATGCCTCGCTGTCGGCGAGCAGTAATTACCGAAAAGTCGAAGACACTAGACAAATTACGCGAATGAAAGTCTGTGCGGTTGAAAGGAATTAAATCTCGGAAAAACCAAATCACAAAAGGGAAAATCCAGCCTCCATTTCAATGTTTACGTTACAAGCTGCGTCGCATGGATCAGAGATGGCGCTCGCAGCAATGAAACGTTGCCAAGCGTCATGGATAAAAATATTGTAATCGGAAAAAGTCACGAATTGTCTCCTTTCAAATGATTGAAATTTTTAAAATATAATTAAGTTTATTTTTACAGCAAGGCGAAGGGATAAAAAAATCATCGTTGAAGGAAACAAAATAAAAAAAAATGATCGTAGATATTGCAATGCTTTGTTATTGTTTTGATCCCTACTCGTGTCTTATCACTGATTCCCCGCTCGGTTGCTCAGTGGCTTATCATTTCAATTATTTTACGAAATAAAGAGTGGAAGTCTTAAGTTTATAATTATTGACCTGTTTGTGTGTGTGTTTAATTAATATCCCCAATGTTTACCAATTTGAAAAGTAAACTCCAAAGTGTTCAGGAAAGTGTGACATCTAGGTATGCCCCTTCTCCAGATTTCATTGTTCGAATTTCAAGTACTCGAGGCTCGATATTTCTTGAAAGTCTCATCTTCTCACTAATTTTTCATTTCACGATGCTTATCAGTTGCTTATCAGTAGGTGGATTATTCATTTTACTCTGATGTATGAGAAAAGGGTGTGCGGTCGTAAGAAACTGCATCGCAAGATACCGCATTACGACATTGAAACTCGGTTGCGTTGTTTCGAAACCTCCGCTCCCGTTTTGCTTTTCAAAAGGAGACCAAACCAACATCATGGCTCAAAGATTTTGCATAATGATTTCCATTAAGGAGAAATAATCACTGAAATTTTAAAAAAATGACGCTCAAAAGTTTTTCTTGTAGAAAATAAAACGTGACAGGAAGTCTGCACTGCCGAAAATTGAGATACGCATTTCTGCAGTTTCACCATCGATTAGCTGGCCGTCAATGACGAGAGAAGGGCAATTTCTTAATTTTCCTTTTGACCAAGGAAGATTAAGAAATTTTCCCTTCTCGAGGTCAAGTTTTCTGCTAGTAAAAAATAAGTACAGGGGTGTAGAAAGTGCTCGATCGGCTTATTACAAACTGATAGCGGAACAAACGTGAAGGGACCTGTCAAGGAGTAAAAAAATGTGAAGGCATCTGGAAAGGGGAAAAATATGAAGGCAGGAGGCACTGACCTGCTTAGTACATAGCTTTTTGCTGAGGATTACTATGAATTTATAATTTTCTCTCTTTTTTGTTAATTCTGTTATCTTAGTAAAGTAACTTTTTTCTTTTCTTATAGTCTCCAGAGTATAACCATCAACAGTACCAAAGCCCAGTATGTTGCTCCTGAAAAACCAAACTTTGATGCTGGAGCAGAGTTACTTCATAAGTATCAGACAGAATGGAATGAACTCCACAACAACGCAAAAGACAATGCATTTCAGGCGGAGGTATCCCTACTTTTTTTTTTTTTTTAATTATTATTATTATATTATTATTAAAGAGACAAGTTGACATTATATCTGCAGTGTTATTACAAAATTCTAAGATTACATAAAAGTTATGACGAGGCGAAAAATAGAAAAAAATACAATGGCTTATGTAATCTGCCATTGCAATTTAGAAGTTTTCCGCGCCTATAAAGCAGTCATGCTCTTGTGACCCTCTCTGAAATCTGGCCTTGAAAGAAATGAACATTTCCTAAAAACTGTGCAACTATCTAAGTGGATACTGAACGAAATTCATTCGTTTAAAAATTTTGTCCTTTTTTTCATTAATTCTTACAAAGTTTTCATAGGATTTTCATTAAATTTGTTCTTGCCAGTCTGTTGTTTGAAAGGCTTGTTCTGTTTGACTCATTAGGAGCTTCGGAAGTCCCTTAACTTTCTAACAAGAGGAGGAAATATAGTTTTTTTTATGCAAAAAAAAACCAACTCATCTCATGTTTTATGGTCAGCTCCGAAAATTGGAACTCTCAAAATTGACAGAAGTACTTTGTAAGGCATTTCATCCATTTGCATTTCAAAATTTTTTCCTCGAAATCCTAGAAATGTTAAAAATTCCTCGAGATACGTTCCTACAATACTCCAAAGTTCCTGTCATATTTTCTTCGGAAAAGGTTTGAAGCACTGAAGAACAAAAAACGACAGAGTAAAAATTGAAAAATTGGTAAAACAAAGCTAAAGTATTAACATGTATGAAAGGCAGGACGTTTTGAGCCATCACAGGCTCGTCTCCAGCAGCAAAAGTAATTAAAATAATATAAAATTGAGAGGCAACCTGATCCCAGTTGTTATCGTACAACCATATTATATCAAATCAATTTTTATTAATTTTAATTTTTCTTGCTGCTGAGAATGAGCCTGTGAGAGCTTGTAACTGTAACATCTGCCTTTTTCGTGTCATAATATCTAATCTTAGTTTTACCCCCTTTTTATCATTTTTCATTCTATTGTGTTCATACTTTTGGGTGGTATAATTTGTGCATTATTGCTAAACATAAAATAATCATAGAAAATGTATTTACTGAATGAAACCTGCTAATTTCTCTGGCATTACTAAAAGTCAGCTGTGTCTTGACGAAGTTTGTTTTCAACTTTCTATCTACATTTGGTTTTTCTGATTTCTACATTTTGTCACCTAGCCTATTGATTAGTCCAGCTTTGCTAAAATTAAAATATTGAATATTTCCAGATTGTAGCACGAAGCATCGCTAAAATGTGTTTAACTGTAAAGAAGCAACACAACGATTTAGAAAGGCTGAACACCTGTCTAGCCACCCTTCCTGTTTTGATTGAGGATATCCACACAATGCATCAAACACTTGGTAAGAGTCAGAGAGTTATATTAAGACCAAAAAACTGTGCAAAAATACTTTTTTCTAGTTGTTTCAAACAATAGAGAATTTGCAGGTGTCTGAAATTTCATGAATTTCGTGCTTAAGTGGAAACTAACGAGTGAACTGAACACGAGGATACCTCTGGTTCATGAATTGAACAATTGTTGGAGAAGATATGACAAAATGATCTAATCTGCTAAAATATGTGTGTTTAAATGGGAACTGTAGCCAGATGATGTCATTAGGTAGTGCATCTTCTCACTTTTAAATCTATTTTTATACTATTTACCATATCAGAAAAAAATTATGAAAAATACTGTGAAATGAGCTCTTTCAGCACTTTCAGATGAAGCAATAAAAAATTTACATGCAAATTCTCCATTAGCAGTGAAGGTATTGTTAAATTTAATTTCAGATCCTTTGCTATACTTCATTCGTGAAGGCACATGTCTAAGTTTAAAAATGAATTTAATCAGTCGATACTCCAATAAAAAACTACTCATAAGATTAAGTTCAAAACAACATAAATTCGTTCTCACTTCTGCATATTTAAATATAATAATTTACGTGCAAGTGAACATTAATTTAGGTTGTTTTGAGTTGATACTTGTGTGTCAAGTTGAAGCTGTTGACGGAGCATGGAACCCGAGCTTTGCTTTGGAACAAGATTCAAAAAGAGGACAACTGATAGCTGGTTGAATCAAACACCATTTAATTCACCCTGATGCTTGTTTTCGACTGAACAGTCTGAAACCTAGCGCGAGAATCATCCATTTCATAATTTTCCAGAGAATCTAAACCGATTGGTGGAAGATGTGGAGAACGATCTGATCAAATTAGACGATGCTAAGAACGCACTTTCAATGCATGGAAAAATGCTTAATGAAAAAATTGAATTGGCCAACTACGAAGGAAAGAAATTAGCCGAGCTTGAAACTCTTAGAGGTTCGTTAATTTGTTTAATTTACTTATTTACAGTTTTTTTGCCTCTCATAATCTGCTTTAGACCTTGCCTGCCATGCCAGTCTTTTTGGATAGGGTGCGGTCGCTTGTGATGAATGCCTCTGTGAAAACAAAGGTTGTGGGAGCCATAAATGTGGTTATAGCTCACAACCGGCATGACCCCAGCCGGAAATTACACCCCTGAACCTTTTTTTTCCGAAGGAGGGGGGGGGGGGAGTTGTAATACTGTGGCAGACAATGTACACTGTAAAGTTCCTCACTTTTTATTCCTTTAAAATTTTTTCTTGCTGTGAATAAACGCTATGCTTCAACAGATTTCCCAGTTTCTTTTTTTATGATTTGCAAATGCATTAAAAATTATTAACATGAAATATTTCCATCTACTATCTGCAATGAGGATTTAATCGAGTTCTATGAACTGTAAGAAAGCCTCAAATTTTCTTCGCATCAAAATTCACGATCATCTCCAAGATCTATAAGATTTTTTAAGAGGAAAATAATAAAAATCAATCATACCATCATTACTGTAAATTACAACATGTGAGGGGCTTGGAGGACAGGGCCCACAAGTGCAGTTTTTGCTATTTCAAGGAATACGTATTTGAAGTTTCGAAATCACATAGATCCTTACGGCGGAAAGAAAGCTCAAATTGACTTTTTGATGCTTAAAAATTGAAATTTGTGAGCTTTTTCACAGAGAATACGTTAAGACTAGTTTTACTTAGAATCATTAATATCTCAATTTTTCAAAAACTGCACTTGTGTGTCGTGTCTTCCAAGCCCCTCATGTGCACTTAAATTGTTAAAAAATGTACAAAAATGCTACAGGTCATATTCTCGGCTCGCAATCAGCGAAAAGATTTAAAATTTTGATATTTTGAGAGTACTGAGTGGGCATAGGCATTCCTCTTCTAAATCCTAGGAATTTCAATTTTCACCCTGAATGCAAAATAAATAGAATGATAGCCTATAAAAGAAAAAAAGGTATGTATTTGTATTTATTTATTTTTTTAAAGAGAGCTAAAAATAGGAACAAAATAAAAACTGTAAATGCATTCATTTTCTATGGTACATGTTAGATGAAACATAATGAAATTCGCATTGGACCTATTCCAAAATAAAAAAAAAAAACATTGAGACATTGAGCTAATCTTACTTGATAAATAGTTCCATTTTAAACTATTAGCAAAAAAAAAAAAAAAAAAAAAAAAACGGATGGATTATGCGTAAAGGCACATTTAAAACCGTTTTTTTTTTCAATGGGTCTACATATTTTAAAAACCCTAAAATGAAGCTGAAAGTATGCAAGCGCGAAATATTGTATTCGATTGGTCATTGGAACAACAAGATTATTCGATAAAATTAGTCATCAGAGAAATCTCTGATCTGACTAGTGCCAGATTTGATTCGTTTGAATAGTTAATTTTCAAGTTCGCATACTTTCATCTTCATTGTAGGGTTTACAAAAAGGATTATTTTGGAGGAAATAGCTAAATTGTACCTGTATGTGTAATCGATCTGTTCTTTGACAAATATTTGAAGTGAAACCAGATTTTAGCAACTTTTTTTCGATAGCTTAATGTTTGCCTCCTGCTTAGTTTCTCCATAAGAGGTGGGATGCTTACTGTATGAAACCATATGTCATTACCGTATGTCATTACCATATGTCATTAACCGTATGTCATTACCATATTTGTATTGGTAAAGGCTTGTTAATTCTTAAGCTGCATGACACCAAGTAAAATGAAAATAAAAATAATAGAAACCTGGATATAAGTTAAATTAGTATTGAAAAAAAAAAACCTGGAGACAATAAGTTAATTGAAAATAAAAATAACAGAGGAGCTGGGACAGAAATTCAACAAAAAATAAACCACAGCATAACAAAACAAATTGATCGATCGTTAGAAACTATGACTAAAGAAGTAAATAATATTCACACTATTCTGAAGAAAGAGCTTGATGTGTGATGTAGAATAGTGCAGGTTCAGGTGATTGCAGGTGGTGTGAGAATATATTGCACCAAACAATGATTCTTGGAAACTTAACGTATCCTTACACCAGGTCATAAAAGCCCAAGTCCGAACTTCTCATTGGCTCCCAGAACGACTGAACCTTTCTTATGGCCTCTTGCTTTTTCGAGACATTAGTTGAATACTCTGCCGACTTTGATTCTGCACAAGTTTTGTCTTGTGACTCCGGTGTGTCCTTACACACGGTTTCTCTTCTTCCATCAGAAGTTTCTAAACTGGCAAAAATATCATCCTCCGAATCCTTGCCCAACTCCACATCTTCAGGCGCCACAGGGCTCCTGTCTTCATACAAGTCCAAACCTCTCAATGACTCCCAGAAATACTCAGGCTTTCTTATGGCCTCTTGATTTTTCGAGACATTGGTTGAATATTTTGCCGACTTTGATTCTGCACAGGTTTTGTCTTGTGACTCAGGTGTGTCCTTACAAACGGTCTCTTTTCTTCCGTCAAAAGTTTCTAAACTGGCAAAAATATCATCCTCCGGATCTTTGCCCAACTTCATATCTTCAGGCGCCACAGGGCTCGTATTAATCCAGTCGACAATGGACTTGTGCGAATATTCCTGAACAGTTTTTTTACTTGCTTTTTTTCCACTCTCGTCACATTGCTTCAACCTCTTATTGTCAGGCGGCACAATGGGGCTCAACGCGGTCCGATCAGCCGCGTATACTTTCGTAAACGTTCGTTGAAGTCTTCGGTCTGAATTTTCATGAACTTTTGCATGTTTTCTATGGTGTGGTAATCGATCAATGCACTCTTTACTGCTCATTCTCTTCAAAGCTTTCTGTGAGCCTGGATTGTCAAGGGTCCTTGTCTTCACAGCATCCTTGCTACTTTTGATTTGGTGAGATGATTTGGTTTCTGATTTTTGGACTGGCTGAATGGGGCCAGAACGGAGAGATCCTTCCGTAAGTTTGGATGATGTGGTTTCCTGATGTAATGATTCTATCCTCTGGACAGAAAATGGATGGAAAGCACTGATCATGTGGGCTAGTTCCTCCCTTGATGAATATGGCTGATACGGGAAGTGCATTATCTCTTCTTGGAGAAAACTGAGGTCTTGCTCCATAAATAGAGACACAATTTGATATGAACCATTAAATGTCAAGCTGCGGCTGAAAAAAAGAAAAGAAAAAATTACTTTTTTAGTGAGGCGGTAAAAGCTGTCAATATGTCTGGAAGTTGAGGCTAAAATGTTTATATGTTTGCGGGCAAATAGCCAAATCGAGCATTTTATCAAATGCCTGGGCAAATGGTCAAATTTTTATGGTTTACAATATTTTTGAAAAAGACTGAGAGCTCTTGAGTTCTAAAGATTTTGAAAGGAATTATGTAATAATTAAATCTACAGGCTCTCCTTGTTCCTTCTACCTTAAATGCTCTTTATATATTTAAATGTTAAAAATGTGTTTTATGACCTGCTGCAAATTTTAAGATAAATATCCGTATAGGAGCTGAAAACCGTTTAAAATACTACTCTATATGAATGATGCACATTTTTACCGCTATTGGCCCTATCCCAACTTGCGAGTTAGGATTGATTTGTTTCCAAATCTTGAAAAATAAATAAATTATAAAACCATATTAATGATCATTCAAACATAAAGTTTTGACGCATGGCCTAAATGATGCATTTATTCATTTGATTCCTTAGCTTCATTTCCGCCGTGGTAATTTTTTGCATCTTGAGTCTTCTGTAATTGTATTTTGATGTCAATTTAAATGGGACTAGTAAGCATTTATTTTAGGTGCAGTTTTTAATTATGCCCATTTTGCAATTGAATCGGATACATTGTGCCTAGTTACCAAACAAATGTTTACCTCTTGTAATTGTCTTGTACGCCCTTTTTGCAAAAACTCAAAAAGTAACTTGAGTTTTTTGCACATAGGTTGTGCCATTTCTTTCATTTTTGCAGCAAGTTTTGATTTTCTGCCCCTTGCACACATTTTCATGGTAAAAGAACATAATTCACAATTTTTCACGAAAACCATATCATTTAACATAATTTAGAAAATCGAGTGATGATGAGGAAAATTTTGCAAACTATAAGCTCAAAAGGCAAAAAATTTCTAAGTACAGATAAGTCGATTGGCATGGATAAAGATACCTATAAAATTGATGTAACCATGTTTGATTAACCAAGTGTCAAAGGTATGCCAAATTTTTTAAGTCATCAAGTCATTAAGTCATCTAAAGATAAAAAATCCCCAAGACCAAATGGCAAGGACATTTTTTCGAGTCACCGCTTCATTGAAAATCATCAACATACTGAAGGTTGATTAAAAACACAATTCCCATGTTGGATTCTGAACTGCACTCTCTAAATGCTAAGGGATACTTACTTTTGAATCTCTTTGAGTTCAGACACATTTACGACCCAGATTCGTGCTTCTTCATCATCATCTGTAAAGTATTGATCCAACTTCAGATGCTTCAATATTTTCAATTGTTTAGAATTCACATAAATTCTCACCTGAAATTATCAACATTATGAGAGTGATAGAGCAGCGAAAATTACCATTCTCCAGAGACAGTAGAAGAAATGACAGGTTGAAGGAGGTGTATGCTTAATCTCAGAGATTCAACAAAATCAGTGCAAACTCCTGGGGTTTTTTTACTTTGCTCTTAAAATACGAAATGCTTCTCAGAAATAGATCTTTGGTAGACATGCAAACTTTTAAGGCCATCTATAAGCTACGCAATACTTTTTTCTTCTAATTTTCACCAGCCCTCTTTTCTCAAAGCACAACCCAACTGGGACTTGGGAACCAGACACGAGAAATGTGTGAAATGCATTTGTAGGTAGTTTGTTTGAAAAAAGGAATATACTAGAAGTAAAAGATGAGAACAGATGATCAATAATTAATTGCACTGGGTAGATTTTCATTCTCATTATTTACTTACCCCTAACTCCTGCGAGAGAGCCACATACAATTCTTCATTTCCAATATGCGGAGAAACAAAAATGAAATGATCAAGTGGATAGCACCTGTTTAAAAATACAAAAAGACAGTAAAAGTAAAGTCGAAAGCTTGGTAAAATACTGGACTCCGTGTTGTTTAACTGTTGCCACATGCATTGAGGATAGTTAAAAGCTGACTCTGTCTAACTGTAATTTAACTGCGTTATGCAGAAAGGAACCACATTAGCCATTGCCAATTTTAATTGGGGAATTGAAGACTTTACAAGAAAACGGTTGTGCAGATTTTTGGGAATATTTCAGTTATTCCCAAAAATCTGCACAACCGTTTTCTTGTACATTTTTGCATAGTACGAAGCAAATTCCTCAAATTTTTAAAAGAATCCGCACAAACGTTCTCTTGTAAAAAATTAAATTGCCCAATTAAATTTAGCGAAAGCTTATGAGGCTTGGTCCCTCTCTGCTAAACACGGTCCAATTCTTCCGTAAACATCTGCATGGGTCAATGGCATTCATTTTTTAAACTTCATTTTCTGAGAGTTCCGAGTGAGCTAAGTAAGTTTCAAGAAATTTTTTCAGATTTTAAAACATAAATGCCAAAAAAAACCGCATTTTGAAAAATGGGACCTGCTTGAGACGATATTTTCGGTGGGCTCTGATGACGTAGCCAGGCCGGGGAAATAGCACTTGCTGATTGGCTTAACTCAGCCTCCGGCATTGCCTTACTACGTCAAATCAACTTTTGGCTTTTGATTGATCGGATTTGGATTAGCTTTTTCTCCTCTTAGAAATGATTTTGTAAACTTTTTACATAACTTTTTGGTTTTTTATTAAATTTTACAAAAAAATTATGCTAAAAACCTGCAAAAATTCCTTATTGAATAGATACGAATTGGCATTGAATAAATACAAGGTAAAATAATTAATTTATTTTATCAATGTTAATACGTAGGAGGAAAAAATAATCCTCCTACCTATTATGTAAGCACTCCGATTCCTTGCATAGGATGAAAAATGGAAATCACGACGAAATCGCTCATTCATATGCACAAGCTGGGGCCACATTTAGTCACCTCTTTCACATGGAGACGCAACATCCATTGATGAGTCCAAACCGCACCACCGGCCAATCAGAAGTGCTAAGCCAGATTTAAGTGCAGTTGAGAGTCGAGACTCACCCTAAGTATATTTAAGTACTAAGTACGGAGGGAGGACCACCAAAATTCGGCCCTGGGCTGCATCATGTAGAACAGATTGAATTACTCGTGCTGTCTCACTTGATCAGAAAGTCAAATTGGATAGTTTCTTAAATGTAATTGAATCTTGAGACCTCATGCAAACTTACTCAGTACTATTTGTAAAGTTAATTAGTAACACTTACAAGGCAAATTCTATGATCTTAAACATCACAGTGTTTTTTGATTCAAATGACGGACATCTGTCGACAGGATATGGGGAATGAAGGTACAGGACGAACAAATCCTGGAAAGACAAAAAAAACAACATTATGGTAAAAATCAAAGTCCATCATTCTAATGAACTAATCAGATTTTAACTCTTTACTTGAGTGTGAGATGTATATAAACAAGGGAAAAGTTTTCGAGGGCTAGCAGCAATTAAGTATACTGTGCATTCCAGTTATCTTTGTTACAATTGAATGAACATCTTCAAAGGGCTACATACGGAATACCCAGTAATTTATCGCCCATAAAATGTTAACATTTTTTTATGTAGAACACTTGCATGGTTACCTAGGAGCGGTAGTTTGAACGGATGGTCGTTGGTGGAAAAGCAAAAAACTGGACAAAGTAACTAAACTTTTGAACTAACAATAAGAACTCAAAAACATATCTTTCACAAAAAGAATCTAATTTGATTAATTACATTTTTCCTTTAATCTTTAATTTTAGTAAAAAGCCGAATAAAATAATTTTAACAAGACTTTGGGAAAACTTAAAGAACATATCTTTTTAGTCAAAAATAATTTATCTGAGATTTTTACTTACACTAGCTTTATAGCGATACTTTTGTAGGCATGGCTCATCTAAAAGTTTCTCATAATACCGAAAATTGCCTGCGTACAAGTAATTACCAGCTGTTCCTGTTTCGGAATAAATTTAATAAAAGCAATGAATGAGAAAGGAAAAAAATGTCAAATGATCGCACTAGATGCAAAAATAGCTCTTACAACTTTTTTCTACTGCCTTTAAGTTTGATTTGTTACAAGGGATGGCTTGAAATTATTCATGGTTTGATCATACGTAAAAAGGTCATCTATCAGTAGAAAATTCAACTGCCATGTTCCAGTATGTCTACAAGTTTGGAAAACCAGGAATTGGCACAAAATCAGAGAGAAGTCAGGGAATTTGACAAAAAAGATTGTAAAGTTGAAAAATATAGGAACTTTATTACAAGGAAGAACATCAGCGCTGTCCACACAATCAAACTGAGTTCCCATCTGGTTCAGTGCTCAATGCTTTGGAGAAGAATATTTTTCCATATGGTATTGCAGACTCTGTTGATTAAATGATTAACGCTTGAAGAAAAAAGGTTCACATGTGTCCATCATACGTAGCAAAATCATTTCCAAAAAATTTTCATTCTCAATTCTACGCATGTAAAATTGCCAATGTGAAAATTCAGGTAATTTTGATTATTTTGGTCTGAAAATTTTCTCCCCATTGGGTCTACAGGCAATCCATAAAAAGATTTTGACACTATTCTGCTAGTCATTTTTATCAGAGAGTTTGGCTGATTCAATTATGTCCATCCATTCAATTCTAGTAAAGCGTACCATTCTCTGTTGGACTTAAGAGTTAGTAACAACGATTTTTACCCTAAAAGAAAAATAAAACAATGAGACAGGAATGAATTACCTTCAAATAGGAACATTACTGAACCAACACAATAGTTCGAGTCAATAACCTGCACTTTCATAAAGACATCAGTAGCATTTTCTGGAATATCCTTAGGTGTCTCTTCATCCCAACAATGTATTCTCTCGGGTTTGAACTGAAAAAAAATTGAATGAAAAGCATTGGCATAAGTGTGGAAGAAGACCGGGTGACACTGAAACTTTTCTCTTTAAAAAAATTACTATCGTAGATTGCTTGATGATGGCAGAGATTGCAACAAAAAGATTTAACAATTTGAAAAAAGTTAGATAGATGGATTAGAAAGAACTTTTATTCATTGCGCCTCGCTCCTATAAATCGAACTTTGACAGCTGAAAATTGGAGGGCACCGCCATCGTTGTGCCTAAAAAAGTTGACACACCCTGCCGGTGTTTCTGAACTCGCAATTACATGCACCATGATGTGAAAGCAAAAAGTTGATTTTAGTCCTGAAAATTGGGCTTTTTGGCCAAGGTAGCTCCTAAAATTTCCGGGAGAAAGCATAATATTGTTTTCCTCCATGGTTAACCAACATTTCCTTAACACTATCAACTTCCTGAATGGTTTTGGATAATTTACTTGATGGATAATTCTATATAGTGCTATCTATTGGATAATCTATTTTGACGAGTAGAGAACTTTGATTGCATTTCCAAGCTCAGTTTGCAACTTCTGCACAGATGTATACTTGATATCTTTAAAGAATGTTGAAGCACAGCTTTATTTAGGTGCTGATCCCCAGGAAATATGTATTTTAGCCATGCTGTGCTCTTCCAAGAGAGAGTTATAAGTTAGGAGGGCTGTCTTTGTAGGTCTGGGATTGGTAAAGCAGATACTTTGTTCAGCACCTCTGACCTTCCCAGAAATCACAAACATGTTTCTATTGTTACAACTATCTTGATAAACCCAGAAAAAACAAATACTAACGAAGAATGCTGTGACTTAAATCAATGCTCTTAAAAAGAGCCAGGGCTGGAGTCCTCACGGCTCCGTTTTTCCAAAATCACACATGGCTGATGGGGAGGAAAAACAACTTATCTCTTTTAAGGCTGCAAATTGTGATTAACCCATGCAGAAAATTCATAAATCTAGTTCTGTCAAAAACAGACTTTCTTCCCTCTCATTGCAGAGATTTCACAGTCTTCCTCAGCGGTTAAAAAGGAAACTAAAGAGTTACAGACATTCAACTCTATGGCCAAAGAGCAAAACCACATATCTCTGTTCGTATCGCTGCAGACTTCGTTTCATACTTAATTTTCTTTTCGTTAAACTTGTCAACATAATTTTTTAAGCTTCCTTGATTTTTCTTCTCTATGAGCAGAATATTGACAGTGAAACTACCAGACCTGGTATCGTAACTTGTTTGCAGTGTCCAAAAATCTCTTCTCCCATTTTATTTTTTAGAGGGAGAACAAATCAACATTCTTCCTTGAGGTTATCATAGAACTTTCTTAGCACCGAGAAGGAAACTCGCAGAAGTTTTCAAGAATTGATATTGAGTAGTTTTCCATTGAAAAAGTAAAGTCTGGCAGAAAGTCTGCAACGTCGCAAACCGAGATACATAAACTAGTAGTTTCACCATCAATATTCTGTTTAAAGTTCAAACTGAAAGTTTGGCTTGTTTTTTTTTGAAAAATAAAATGAGAGTACCTAAAAATGTTGAAACACCGCTATGGAGATGTGTGGTTTTGCACTTTAGCCATCAAACTGGAATATTGGCTAAGAAATAAGGTACCTTTTTAAGTACCTTAGTATATTTTGTTACGGTAGTCCTGCAGCTGAGTCTGAGGAGATTTGACTTATTTTTAATCAGGTCTCATCTACTACCTGGGTACTTACTTTGTGAAATTTGATGAGAAACCACTTGTTGAACGCAGATGTGTAGATCCTTTTAAAATCTTTCATGACTGCAAAATCATACGGGGATTCAAGGTTAACGCAAGACAAAAAATGAAGATATTCCTGGGAAAAAGAAAAATAATTAACATCAGAGGAATAAACATCAGTCAAAATTAACACACCAGTACTTAACCACTTTGTTTTTGTTGCAACACATGACAATTACTTTAAGAATCTCTATTTTGCGCTATCTCAGTAAGGAAATATGTCAAATGTCTTCGTTACTTAGTATCACAAGCAGGAGGAAACAAAAACTGGTCACCAAAATTTGTTTTGAGATGAGAGGTGCATCCAGAACTAAGGCACTGGATGCGAAAAGGGAACTTCTCGATTGCGGTGTTTTAGAATCTCTGTTGCTAATTAATCCCTCGGAGAAGACTTTAATGGGTGATTTTTCCAGAATTCTTTCCATAGAAAATTGTAGAATCATAAGGAATATTCAGTAAAAATTTTAGTGAAATGGATGCATTCACATTCCTCACATTGAATGAAATATTATAGGAAACTCAGAAACACTGCAACCGAGAAGTGCCCTTATCCAGTGCCTCAATTTTGGGAGAAGATTTGTTCAGCATAGTATGATAGGTAAAAGACCATACAGACAATCTTTCTTTGACACATAAAGAAGTCTCTCGAGAGAATTCTCGAGCATTTAAAGGTGCTGCTTCCGCCATTACGTTGTAGATTATACAATACATTTTTTCTTCAACGCTCGGATAAAAATCTGCAGAGCTTGTTTGGTTGAAAGTTACAACTCAATGTGATGTCATAGTCATGACAGCAGGATGAGAAAGAGGTAACTAAGGAATGATACAAAAAGTTTGAGCGAAAAGGAAAGTAAAAAGAGGAGGAATCTTACATCTTCAGGGTCTGGTTCATCAGAATCTATAATTATTTTGGTCCCAGGAATCACAACACCTTTCATGACACTTCTTGGTTTTGATCAATTTGGTAACACGAGAAGAAAAATTTTGTTTTATCGAGAAATACTGCTATTGATACTGACGAATGTATGCTTAAATTAACGAAGAATTTGAAGGAATGAGGGTACGGAATGTGAAAGCAATTGTTCTGGTTTGGATTTTGGATTGTTTACACACAGAGGTTAGAATTTCAAAAAGGCGGGAACTTTTCAAGATGTTGTTGTGCCAACTGTACAACGCGAGAGAGTCCAATTAGGATCCCTTTCACTTTACGGATCCTAGGTTCAAGGTGGGCTCAAAAAAATTCTGATCCATGTTTTGAGTTTGGGGAGAAAATTTGAGGATAATTGTTCAAAAGTTTTATGTATTAAAGTAATTAAACGATAAATTGATTTGACATTTACTCACCAGTAGCTGTGTAAAGTTGGCAAACTTGCATATCCATCAACCGCGGGCTATTTCGAAATGTCGGCAGTGATGGTAAAATGCGTATCTTACAAGCGGTATCTGCGCTACCAATTTATTTTATCCAAGGAGGACAAACCAGCACTATTGCTTGGAATTTTTAGAAAATATTCTCCCCGAAAAAAAATAAATTAAGGACGACAGGAGGTCTGCAACTTCTCAAATCGGGATAAGCACATGTTTCTGCAGTCTCACTGTCAATGTAAGATTGTACGCCTGAAGTAGCTCGATTGATAAAATATTCAATTCTTATTGTAAGTCTTTATTCATATACGTGCTCACCTAATTGTAAAAAATACCTAATGTAGTTTTAAATTTTGTTTCTAGTAAAACTGGCTCAAGACTATAGTTTGAAACTGACTCACTATGAACAGACCCAAAGCAGTAAGTTGAAGGAAAGGCAGGAAGTATGTCAAGAAGCATTCCAAAAAGATATCCAGGAGTACAAGCAGTCTGGAACCTTACCAGCACCCTGTAAGTACTTGGGGTTTCCTCAGCTTGTAACCATATATGGCTCCTGTTTCAAGTTGTTTTCCTTTTATTTTTACAAAAAGAAAAGAAAAGAAAAAAAACCTTTACTTTCTTGCAATCCTCTCCAGTATAGATAACATTAACTGTTTCATAGAGGAAAAAATAAAAATTAAAGACAGAGAGAATGAAAACCGCTCGTCAAAAATTACAAATTAGGAGCCCCTTCTTTAGGATCCATCGTATCAAAACTTAAATTTTACGCAATTTTGTTTTTAAAAGTAACATTTCCTGAAGTCGAAATTTTGTCTTAATTTGGGAAATTGTATAATTATATTGGTGCAAAATAAAATAAAATGTATGAAGCATACAAACCTTGGAGCATTTCGACACTGTCGGGAATCACATAACTCGGTGTGCGACATCGCAGACTTCCTGTCATCTTTTATTTTTTAAACGGAAAACTACTCAACAGCAATTCTTTAAAACTGTCGTGATTTTTCTTCCCAGTGCGAAGAAAATTCTGCTAAAATTTCAAGGAATGATGTCAATTTGCTCTCCTTTAAAAAAAAACAACATAGAGGCGGAGATTTTCAGACACCGCAAACGAGATATGTGATTGCCGACGTAAACCGTTGATTTGTAAAATTTTTGCTTACCAATCTTATTTTGGTAATTAAATTTTCCCCTTATTTCAACCATTTGTTGTTTCACAAGTTTTTTTTTTATATGCACTATTCATCTCAAGTATCGTCTTTTTGTTTCCAGCTCCGGGCTCTAAATCGGAACTTTCACTTGAAGAAATAGAGCTAGATTCCCCAAATGATGGTTTGGATGAAATGCTGGCTGACTCACCAACTACAGAAACTTGATAGACTCTTCCTTCTATCAACTTTTGATCGGGTCTAAAAGTCTTCCTAAAAACTTGTCAATTCGGGTGATAGGACCATTAATCATTTTGAGCAAGTCAATTTTTTGCAAGAATCATCGTTCTTTTAAGACATAATTTCCTTTTTTATTTTTAAATCATTTTTATCATCTACTGATACTTTTGTAGGTACTACTTACGCATTCACTCATTCAAAAAGTGACCTTCTCTTTTCTTTGTGATTAGAATTATTATTGCAAGGATTTAAAATACTCTGGAGGCTAGCCAAGTGTATATTGATAGTGGAATTGCAGAAGAGTGCATCTTGTTTGTTTGCAGTGTTTCAAAATCTCTGCTACCATTTTATTTCGTTCAAGGAGAAAGTCTATTGCTTGGAATTTTCTCAGAATAGTCTTCCCACAGACAAGAAATGAAAAGTTTCCAAGGCAGGGCAAGGTCACTTTTTGTTTTTAAAGTACATTCTCTCTGTTAAGTACTGTTTTCTTTTTCTTTTTCTTTTTTTTAAGGTGATCTCATGATGATATGCTTACCAGTATTCAGCAATATTAATAAATTTATGCGGGATAATGGATAATTAGAACCCTGTGCTAGTATCTTCTTCTTCAGAGACGCAGTCCATTTTGTTTCCTCTCAGAAAATCAGAAGTTATTAAGCCAGAATTTAAATAAATGGTCAAAATTTGCCAATGTGATCATAGTTTTTTTTTTTTTTTTAATTAGACTACATGGATATAAGTCAAGGAAAAGTATTGTGATCAAAGAATCAATTGCTTCAGGTATTGGTTTAGCCCATGAGAGCATGATCTCATGGATTTAATATTATATAAGCAATCTGGAAAAAGACAAGTGAAATGCCGAGTCAGTAAGGAGGATTGGTTCATTGTTCAAGCAATGGAGGAAATAGGCACAAGCTATTACTAATTATCCATTACACCGTTTTATAACAACTCTGTTACCTAACATTTTCTACTGATCCCAAATGAAGCACCTAATATTTTTATCTATTTATTTTTTTCAATTATGAAGAAAAGTGAGTTTTCAAAAAATTGTGCAGGCCCCTTGGAGACCTAACACGAGTAAACATGTAATTTTTCCAGGCATCATATTTTCCCGGTATAAGAAACTTCTCCCATTAGGTGCAGCCTAAATAAAAGCTAACAAATGAGGAAGGGCTGTCTTCAACGTTTATTTCCTTTTTATATTGTATAAAACAATAATTTGCGGCATTTTTCATTTTGTTTAAAATTCGATGTGCCTTTTTGTTTCTGTTATATATCAAATATATTTCCAGTTCTCATATTTTGAACTGAATGTTTTGGTTATTATGGGGTCCGTAGCTCTGTATTTTATAGTAATTTTTTTAATTTTGATTACAGAAGTTTCGCTCTCTGAATTGTTCTCATACTGTTCATCCCAAAGTGTTACTTATAAAATAATAGGGTGGTTACTTTTTTAAGTTTTTCTTTTTTCTTTTAGCTCTCTCATTTAAGTTTTCCATGAAACCAAATAAGTTACTTTTTATCTCATCCAAGCGTCAAATAAATTAATAAGCGCTTAATACAAAATAATTGTAGGCTTTAAGTATTGCAATGTAGTAGCTATTAATTATTATCACACAGTCAGTATTTCCAGTATTTATATTCATAACTTATTGATTGAAAATCTTCAAAGATGGTGCTAATTTTCCTTAAAATGAAAACTCTTTGAAAAGCAAATTGTTTGTCACAGAGCTTCTTAAATTTACAATCAAATATTAAAATTATTACTTTCTTTTATAAGTAAATGTAAATTCATCGAAGGAAAAAACGTTATTGTTATCAGCTCGAAGGTAAAGCACAACCCACACCAAAATGACCTAGCCAATTATTACATGCGTTTTTGTATGTAAGGCTGTAGGTACACATTTGCTTAAGTGATTTAAAATCAGGAGGAGGCTTTTTTATATTAAAGTACCCAGATCAAGTATGCAATTTAAAAGACAGAATTCAATTTGTTTTCAATATATAAAGTATAATTTTGCAAAAAAAATAAAATTTTGCCGTAAAAAATTTACATTTGCATGAAAAACACACACTATTCTCACAAATTTAATACACAAGTGTAAAAGAAAAGACTAATTAATTACAAATATGCTTCCAATTTTCCTATATACGAAAAACTGAGCAGTGATCCAATCTTAAGGAGTCACTGAGCACAAAAAAAAAATAAAATTTAAGCTCAAAATCTCTTAGAATTTAGCCAATCCTGTTGCGTATATTACAAAGCCTCGTTTTGCGAACTTTCATCAATCATGATCAGTGAGATCCAGCTTAATGGATGTCTTCATCGTTTGATGGACAGTATCCCTCACGTCAACTTTGAAACACACTGAAAAAAAATTTTTCTTGAGTTATCGACTTGTCAACTTTATCGATTTGTCATTTCGTATTGACAAAATTTGGTTTTTTTTTTTAGTTAAAAAAGCGTCGTTTTGTCATGGTTAAGTTCCAGTTTAAAAAATGTTAGCAAAACAACTTTCCTTTAACTCAAAAATACCAACTTTTGTCGACAAAAACCGATGCTTTAAGTGAAATTAATAAATAGTCACCTTCCGGCGAAAGTATCCCAAGCGCCATGCGACATTCCAAAATTTCCTCTGCCATTTTATTTTTCACAGAGAAATGGTTGGTTGAATAATCTGTTCGAAAATTTCACCGAATGTTATCGGCAGCACAGAGAAAATTCGGTAACATTTTCGTACAGCTTCGTTGAACAATTTCCATGTCAAAAAATAAAATGGCGGCGGAAGTTTTGAAACGTCGTATGGCGCTTGTGATATTTTGGCCAAAATGTGGCGATGTCTCAAGAAATTTTTTTTTCAGCGTACATATTACTTTCCGGCCAATGTATTACAAGCGCCATGCGACGTTTAAAAATTTCCGCCGCCATTTTATCTGTTCACAGAGAAACTGTCGGTTGAATTTGTTTCAAAATTTCATTGAATTTTCTTTGTGCTGCGATAAAATGTAGCGAAATTTTCAAACAGATTCGACCAAAAATTTCTCTGTAGAAAAATGAAACGGCGGCAAAAATTTTGAAACGTCGCATGGCGCTCATGATACTTTGACTGGAAGGTGACGATATTCCAAGATTTTTTTTTTCTATGTACACATGAAAGCCAATGGAGATGTTGCATGTGTGAGGAATTTGCGATTTGACTGCTGATTCCTAGGTATGTAAAAGTTCGCGAGAAACACGATGGTGCCACTGGTTTTCTCTGAAATCATCTCCCAAGCTCAAAAAAAGCTCTCAAGTTGAGGCCAAAATGAAGGAGATATCCTACGCTATCCTAAAAGTCCGCCTCTACACCAAGACAAACTCTCCATGCAAAGATAGGGAGCAAATACATTAGCAGGGTTGCCGTGTTTTCAGTTTTGGAGTCCCCAAATAAAGTGGCAGCCCTGTCAATGTATTTGCTCTTTATCTTTGCATGGAGAGTTTGTCTTGGTGTAGAGGCGGACTCTCAGGATAGCGTGGGATATCCCTCCATTTTTGCCCCAACTCGAGAGCTTTTTTTGAGCTTGGGAGTTGATTTTAGAGAAAACCAGTGGCACCATCGTGTTCCTCGCGAACTTTTGCATAAGAATCAACAGTCAAATCGCAAATTCCTCACACATGCAACATCTTCATTTTTTTTTTTTTTTTCAATGTACATATGAAAGCCAATTAAGGAAACTATTTCAAAATATGCATGAGCCTTTGGTGTTCTTTTTTCAAGGCGGCGAGATTCAACTTGAGGCAGATGTTCTCCTTCTCCAAAACGGCGGCTTTGACAGCGATCTCGTCCTCCTTGGCGCGCCTTGCGTCCCGCGATTTCTTGGCCGCCTCGTTGTTCTTGCGCCGCCGCTCCCAGTACGCCTCGTCCTTCCCGTTCTCACATCCGGTCGAGACCGGAAGTTGCCCCTGCTCGCAGTCACTTCCGCTTCCGCTCCCGTCCAACTCCTCCGCACTTCCGGTCTGCGGACGCGGCCCGGATATCCGGTCGTGGGCGAGCACTGAGATCGGGAGGAAGTCCGCCGATTTCCGCTGTTCTTTGTAGTTTCCGGTCTGGCCCGGAAGCTCGGGTTGGCGGGACGATTGGTCGAGTGAGATCTCCGAAAAAGGCGGGAGCCGGTGGTAACCGGAAGCTCGCGCTTGTTGGATCCAGTTTTGTGGGTTTCCGCTCGAGAGGGATCGGAGAGCTGCGTAGTACTGAGACGCGTCGAAGGATCTGTTTCCGGTTGCGGTGAATGCTGAACCGGAAATGGACTCTGTGGAGTCTGACATCCTCTGAAAAAAATAAGATTTATTGAGAATTTAGAGAGGTGCCTCACATTGAAACGCAGGGCCGATTGTATATTTTGTATTGTAAATTTTTTCAGAGAATCTGTGCGTGTCTTTTAATGAATATTAATAGAAATTCAAACATTAACTGTGGGTTGCAACGTTGCAAGCGAGGTCAATAAGCTCTTTTTCGCGTGGGACCATCGATATTCGAGTTCGTTTACGGCAGGCGTGACATACAACTATTTGACCACGAGTGTAAGCATGTTGCAGCTCCGCCGGATTGAAGGCGCGACAAACTGCGAAGATGTCTTGACCGCCCTGCCGACCCTCCCTGGCGGGACGAACGCTACAATCGCTGCGACACTTAGACGATGCGTCATTATTTATGACTCCCCTCATATTTTCAGCATAAAATCATCAAAATAACTATCTTACAGCTACGATTTAGAATCATGGACCATCGCGGTCCTATTATATTTAGTCCTATTTTCCATTTTTTGTTTTTGTTTTTACCGATAACTTTCCATGGTCCCTGATTCTTAATCGTAGGTATTCGGGTAGTTATTTTTGTTTTTTATGCTGAACATATGAGGGGAGTCGTAAATAATGACACATCGTCTAAGTGTCGCAGCGATTTTAGCGTTCGTCCCGCCAGCGAGGGTCGGCAGGGCGGTCAAGACATCTTCGCAGTTTGACGCGCCTTCAATCCAGCGGAGCTGCAACATGCTTACACCCGTGGTCAAATCTATACTATAAGCTCCGAGACCTCCTAATTTTGCGAAACTGGTAACGCTTAGTTCCAGCGTTCTATCGGGCCGATTTTCATGATTTTTGCGGCTATCGACGGGCAATTGTCTCTAGATAAGCCAACTCCTTTCAGATTTTCAAAATATGGCCCAGGTTTTTTTATATTACGTGGTAAAGTTGCGAATTCTCCCATTTAAACAATGTAAATTTATACTTTTTGTCATAGTTCGTTTGAGCATTCTACTGGGCCGATTTCCATGATTTTTGCGCAAATCGACAGGTAATAGGCCTTAGATGAGCCCGCTGTAATCAGATTTTGGAAAAAGGACCCAGGTTTTTTTAAAATCACGTTATAAAAGTGAGTGAGTTTACAGAATGCTCCGGTACTGCTACCGCTATGCGCGGGAGGATGCGCAGTGGTCGAGGAGGTATGCGCAGTAGCTGTGTAGCCTGCGCATCAGCTCTACACTTATCTACACAAGATGCGCGCCGACGCCCTCATGTCGAGCGGTGGCCGAGTCGTCTAAGCCGTCGAGTGCGTCTACCATGAACTCAGTATGGGTTCGATCCCCGACACATGTAATTTTAAATATTACCTGCCTATCATTGTTCATTGTTTTACTACAATATTTCATCAAGCAGTCATTCCAAAACTCGTCCTTTTAATTTTAAAGTAATTTTGAGTAAAGTTTAAAATTAAAGTATACCTCATGTCGTAATTTTTTAGGGGAAAAATAAAACTAACACTGATAGGAGGGTAAAAATAGGGCCGCGAAGCGGCCCATTGATGGCGCGGAGCGCCTTCTGGGGGTTGGGCCGCGTAGCGGCCAGGGGGCGTAGCCCCCTAGTAGTTTTATGTCACGCCTGCCGTAAACGAACTTGAATGTTGATGGTTCTACGCGAAAAGGAGCTTAATGAACTCGATTGTAACGTTGCAAACCATAGTTAATGTTGGAATTTCTATCAATATTTATTCAAAAACACGCACAGATTCTCTGAAAAAATTTACAATACTTTTACGAACGATTTTAATTGAAATCACGGGAAATTTCGTCACGACATTATATTTAGTCCGTTTTTTCTTTTTTTGTTTTTATCGAAAAAAAACGTGGTCCCTGATTCTAAATCGTAGCGGTTAGGATATTTATTGTTGTTTTTTATGCTGAAGATATGAGGGGAGTCATAAATAATGACGCATCGTCTAAGTGTCGCAGCGATTTTAGCATTCGTCCCGCCACTGCGAGGGTCGGCAGGGCGGTCAAGACATCTTCGCAGTTTGACGCGCCTTCAATCCGGCGGAGCTGCAACATGCTTACACCCGTGGTCAAATAGTTGTATGTCACGCCTGCCGTAAACGAACTCGAATATCGATGGTCCCAAGCGAAAAAGAGCTTATTGACCTCGCTTAATTGCAACGTTGCAACCCACAGTTAATGTTTGAATTTCTATCAATATTTATTAAAAGACACGCACGGATTCACGGAAAAATTTACAATACTTTTACGAACGATTTTAATTGAAATCACGGGAAATTTCGTCGCGATATTGTAACATTTAACATATCGTAACGCGGTTTGCAATATTCTGAAGGGCGCAAAATCTTTGAGAATTTTTTTTTTTTTTTTTTTTTTTTTTTTTTAATCGAACGATTCTTTTATTACTTTTCATTTTCCAAAACCAACTTGCAAACGTGAACGTACCTCAAAACTGTTTAAAATCATGTTTTTTTAAAGGTGAATTTGAGCATTTTCCTGACAATTAACATCCTCCTTCTGATCTGGAAGGGATGGGTTCCTGGAGGACCCCCCACCCCCACGAGAGCGCCTACTTTTAAGGGCGTCACCCTAAGTTTAGCCTAGGGCGCTAAAAATGTAAATCCGGCCTTGGCTGTTTGTGTTGCATAAGCAAAATAATGCAGGCGCATCAGCGTCTTTTTAACCCGTAAGTGCGCTACGTGCGCAGCGTAAAGTACAAAATCACTAGTTCTGATCGATACTGCATACATTCGAGAAATAATATGAATTATGAACAGCTTTTAAAGTATACTTAATAAAATACACTCAAAATATTTTGCAAAGGTTTTCAATAGGTATTTCCAAAATTGAAAAATGCGCATTTTTTATCGTAGCATTAAAATATGTTTGATAATCTATGTAGAATTTTCATCAAGTAAAACAAATTTAAATATCTTCAAAAATATTTCTCTGAATATTTTGCAATGATTAAAAACCCCTTGTCGCCACCTTTTCACTGGGCGTCCCTTCGTCGTGGAATTTTTAAAGGCTGAATTGAATCAGTGAATTCGAAAACACATCGTCTCGGGTTTTTTTCGATTTTCACTTTTGTACGGTTTAGTAACACTTATGGATAGACACATCTGCACGCAAAAGGAACTTTCGAAATTGCTATCAAAAGTGCTTGAAACAGCGTCGGGAAAAAGGAAAAATCGAAGTATTTCATTGGAAATACCAATTTTTGGCCATTTCAAGGGAAACGGGTGACCATCCGATTTTGCGGTTTTCTTTTTTCGGTTCAGTATACCTTACCAACAAGTTATATAAATATTCAAGCGTTATTCAGGTCGAAGAATATAAATTTTTCTGGGCAGACCATGAAAAATCAGTATCTGAAAGTCGGTGAGAGCGAAAACACACCAACTCGGAAATTTTTAAACGCTTAATTCTCTGTCATCAAACATGGTGTATCGATTTCAACTTGATGCTTTACAAAGTCTCTAAGTACTTGTCCTTTGGCACCGAAAAGGTTTTTCTTAAACTAACTTCTTCGCCCGCTGCGCAGTTTTTGGTGTTTCCTGAACAATATTTGGACTTATTTCTATCAAACAGACCTATGTGCAAGTGAGAAATATAGGTTGTGCTCGTTAGTTCTCTGGCCGTAAGAGTGAGTGAGAATAATAAAGCGCCAGTGACGTCAACGGAGATGGAAGAGCCGCCGTTCGCCGTCGTCCCGCCTCCGCTTCGTCTTTAACTCATGAGCCCTGTTCACAACGCTCTCGTCCCATCCTCGCGGCTCATGAATCCCGCACTCAGTTGGCACATAGGTCTCTTTGATAGAATGTAAAATCCCGCTTATCCAATTCTTCAAAAGGAATCACGCCCACTTTTACATTGCTTCTTATGCAGCTTCCTAGAGCACACCCCATATTTCTCACCTCCACATAGGTCTGTTTGGTAGAAATACGTCCATTTTTCCCCCGAGTTGGTGTGTTTTCGAACTTTACTGATTTAATTTTTAAAACATATTTACCTGTAGCGTGGGCGAATGTTGGGCGGCAGGCGACAAAGGAGCCCTTGGATCTGGAACAGAGGGCCTTTGGGGACCATCAGTGGCTGTGTTCACGTAGAGAGGGGCGTTTAGTCCGAGCCCATGCCTCGGGGTGTTCGCGGGTGCCGGGTTTTGGCGGGAATTTTGAAAATGCGGGGGCGATGGTGAGCGGGGACCCGAGTCGTCTGTGGACTCGCTCGTCGAGCGCGAAGCCCTCGTAGGGGTGGCCGGTGAAGGGGGGGTCCCTGCGTTCGCCACGTAGGCCTCGAACATACTCCTGCAAACTCACACACGGGATTAGGCACTAAGAATGAGGATGGATCAAGTGGACTACCTTTTGCAATTTGGAACTATAAATTCTGGCTCTTCTGGAAAAACACTTATCGACGGTGAAACTACCAAACCACGTATCTCATTTGCGGTGTCTAAAAATCTACGCTCGCATTTTATTTTTGTGAAGAAGACCAAATCAATATCATTCCTTGAAATTTTCACAGAATTTTCTCCGCACAAAGAGGAAAAATCACAGAAATTTTCAAGACTGTATGTTAAGTAGTTTTTCATTTAAAAAATAAAGTATGATAGGAGGTCTGCGACGGTGCAAACCGAGATACGTGGTTTGGTAGTTTTACCGTCGTTATGTACATAGGGAAACTAATCGCACATACGTTGTTTTTAAACCGGGCTAGAATTCATAGTTCCAAATTGCAAAATGTAGTCCAAAGTGTATACGGTGCAAATAAGCGAGACCGGATTAGATTCAAAATGGACCACTAGACAAGGTACGAATTTCAGCATTCTGATACCTACATGTTTATTCTCCACCAAAATTGCACGTTAAAACACGATGCGCACAACGACAATTACCGACTTCAACTCCTTCCGAAGATATTTAATGATTCTTGGTGCGTGAATTGAAACCACCCGCTCATTAAAACTCAATGCTCTAAGTGATTCACATCGCGCGCTAAACGTTATCATGAACGTCTGCGGTAAATAAATCTGGCAACCTCAATCTTGACGCTTTGGATCAGCTATAGCACATTGCTTATAGTTTGAAAAACACATGGTGGGAAATGAACATTGCTCGATCGAGAAGCTTGCTGAAACGCGATGTATAGTGCGCGTAAACGCGTTGACTCAAGTAGAGCTTTGAGTTTCTTGTGGGCGGGCAGTTCAAAGTCCTTGTAACCAATGTGAAATAAAAATGTTAATATCTCGGTTAGGAGTTGGTTCCAGTTATTTTCGTTGCGCAAATCGTGTTCTACGTGAAGTTCTGGTAAAGAAACATGTATTAGAATGCTTAAATTCGTACCTTGCCCAGTGGTCCATTAAGATGTCTTGATCTTGAGCCTGGGCACATAAATGCTTGAAACGTGTGATAATAGCAGGTCGACGACGTTGAAACTACCGGACCATGTATCTCGTTTGCGGAGTTTAAACCCAAGTAGCAGTAATCGCGATAAATAGCGATCTTATCGGTTCGTTATCGCGATTAAATCGATCGAAATATATCGAGATACTATCGCATTAAAAATTGCGATGCGCGATTATTAAATCGGCACACATCGTAATTTTTGGTTCGATTAGATCGCGATCAATTTTCGGCGATAACACCGAGATTAAATCGCCATTTATCGCGATTTTTATTTCGAAAATATCAAGATAAATTGTCGGGTGATAATAGCGCGATATTTTACCGTGATAAGAGCAAGGATAAGCGCTCAGATGTTGATGGTCTTGGCGATTTCATCTGATAAAATCGCAATATATGTAAAGCGATTTTTCTGTCCAGTAATGCTACTTGGGCTGTTATTTAATTTTTTTGAGGGAGAGAAAAATCAATATCATTCCTTGAAGTTTCCTCAGAGTTTTCTTCGCAGAGAGAAGAAAAATCATGGAGGTTTTCAATAGTTGACGTTGAGTAGTTTCCCATTTAAGAAATAAAGGGTGGCAGGACACAGGACGTCTGCGACGCGACGTCGCAAACCGAGATACGTCTGGTAGTTTTACCGTCGCGTTACGTCAAAGTGCAGGGCGTTCGGGACGAAAAAAGAATAGTTATCTGTTCGAAAAACACTTATAAATCGCTCGGTGAAATTCTATAGTGCCAATTGCCAATAGATAATGCGTAAACTGATTGTCCGTTATCCTCAACTTAAGGTGCGCCTTCAATTTTGCTGCATATGCAACAAACAAAGCGGCGATCGGTTAAAAATGTAACCGGGACACTACATACCCGGATCAATTCTCGAGATTTTCCAAATAATTTTGTGCAAGCCCGGCCAAAAAATTAAGAAATTCGCGCAAGTTTGAGAGCGCCAGTTTAGTTCTTGCGTGAAGAAGGGCCGTTACATGGATAACTTTCAGAAACTTTCATCAAATCATGACGAAAATCCGAAAGAAAAGCTGCAACCGTGTATGAATACCGCCGTCCAGTGGCGTGGCGTGAATTGCGATGTATCGATTGTTGTGCCATTTAAACCTATGGTAAAGAATCGATTATTACGGTGTTCGCTGCAAACAACGTGTTTATCGATCCTTCCCCATAGGTTTAAATGGCATAACAATCGATATATCGCAAATTACGCCACGCCACTGCCGCCGTCCAAAGTAAAAACACCGTAGCTCCACCCAACACTTTTCCAATTTTTTTCTGAAAAAATGCTGTTTTACAAAAAACCCCAACCGAATATCCCTCCTTCATTTTTTCAATAAAACTCCGTCACAGCATCAAGAACTAAAAATGAATGAATGAAGCCTTGTGGCAATTGAATTTTCTTGTGAGAGAGCAGTACGTGCTGGAAGAAAGGGAAACATTTTGAGTGGAGTTACGGCCTTTTTGCTGCAGACAGCAGAATAGTCAAATGTTTAAATTGTTAAACGAGACTTTGCATTGTTGCAATGCAATAATTTATCCTGGTTTTTAAATTATCAATGGATTATTGAACGAATAATTTGTTGCACTGGAAAAAAAACCACATTGGATCTAGAGTCCATACTCTTAAAAATATCGACAAGAAAAAAGTACTCTCGATTCAATCAGATTTAAACTTTAATCAAGAACCAAGCCTCTTAATATGAGCGGATTTCCTTTTGATTTAAGCTTAAATCTGATTGAATCAAGAGTATTTTTTCTTGTCAATGTTTTCAAGAGTCTGGACTCTAGATCCAATGTGTTTTTTTTTTTCCAGTGTGTAGTTTTTACTTTCAGCTTCAGATGATACTTGATGAAGGAAAGCGAAGGCGATCAGTTGGATTACATTTTGCAAGGAACCACTATCTCTGGCTCTTCCATAAAATCACGTATCTGCATAGAGAAACAAATGGCATGTGTGTTGTTTCTAAAATGAGCTAGAAAATGGTGGTCCCTTATTGCAAAATGTAATCCAGTTATTTTTGCATTTTTTCTACCGCATTTAACATGATTATGGAGCTCAAATTTACCTGCAATCTTGGTCGGTTGCCTCTCCAACTTTCCTGACCCGCAGATCAAGCACTGAGGCGGACGGAAGGTGTGCTTCTCGAGGTTCTGGGTTCGATTCCCTCTGGGGCTGACGCCGGTGACGCGAAAAATCCAGTGGTGACGTCAGGCTTGTCATGCTAAGGCCGTATTCAGTCATTTCGAAGGGCAAAAGTCACAGTGAGATGATCCTTTGGACGCCGTCGCAATCAGCTGAAACAAAATCAATTTAATAAATTAAATTAAAAACTGCATGTGATACAATTTCAAGAAGTACAAAAAAGGAAATACAGTATTCTCTCGCTACAACTACACTCATTATGACGGAAATCTCTCAACACTTATACCACTGAACACAAGTGACACGAACCACATCATTCACGAGATATAAAACGCCTGCATTAACTTGGGTATGCATCGAGCGCTACCTATATGCTCGATAAGTTATCTGTTCTGCGCCTTGAAGAGCGCGATTGGGAGACGCTCTATTACCGCATGACGCATGATTATGAAACGCCTGCAATTATTATTGTATGCAACACACATCACTCCCAAACCTGGTTAGTTACCTATTCGACTCCTTGATGAGTGTGGAAAACAAAAATTAAGCTCCAATTTGTAAGGATAAATGCAAGGTGAAATGCGGAATGCGTGCATTTAGCTGCATTTCGACGGTAAAACTGCAAACATGCGTATCTCACGCGCGATGTTTCAAAATCTCTGCTTCTGTTTTATTTCATTAGCTCACTGAAAAAAAAATCTCAGTGTATTTACTAAGAAAAGGGTAAAACTATTAAGAATTCAGGGTTCTATTTGATCCCAGTTTTTTCTTGGTAAAATTACCGTTTATGGAATTGGTAATTTTACCGAGAAATCTCGGTAAAATTATTGAACTTACTCGGTAATTTTACTGGACCTTGGTAAAAACGCCAATATTTTTTATCGACTGTGGTAGAATTACCGAGATAAAATGGCAAAGTTACCGGGAATTGATTACCAATAAAAGTGGTATTCTTACCTGAAAAAAAAACAGTAAAAATACCGGTTTTTAGGTAAGCTTACCAGTCTGTCTTGGTAAAATTACCAATAATTGGTAAAAAAAAGTGAGATGGTATAGGTACCAACGGACCGTAGTAAGAACGCCGAGAATTTTTTTTCAGTGAATAGGTGAGAATAGCCACCCATCCCCCGTTCTGAAAATCATGAGTAAGAATAGGTACTCTTTGACGAAATGCCGCCTAATAATTCAATGCGAAAGTGTTAAAACAATGCTGCCGTGCTAAGGAAGAACGCCGTATGCACATGCGAGGGTTGCCAAATCTCCCTTGATAAAACATGTATTTACGACAACATTCATGCATATTTTTCCTCGAAATTTTCAGATATTTTAGATTAAATTGCGTACAAAATTGTCTGAAAATTTTGGAGAACAATATTCGCAATTTTCGAAGTAACTTCGATTTTTATAGAAACTTGGCAACGTTTGGAGGCTCATACGGCATTCTTCCTTCGTGCGCTGCCGTGCTAAGGAAGAACGCCGTATGAACATTCGAGAGTTGCCAAATTTCCCCGGATAAAGCATGTATTTTTGAAGAAAGTTATGCATATTTCTCCTAGACATTTTCAGACTTTTTCGAAAAAATCTCCAACAAAATCCTCTTAAAAATTGGAGAAAAATTATTCACAAATTTTCCTGAAAACGCGTGGTTTGTCGAAAGAAATTGGGCAACGCCTGAAGGCTCATACGGCGTACTTCCTTAGCACGGTAGTGCGGCAGAATGAGGTGGTAGTGGTAGTGCACGGCAGTTCAGCCGATAAAAAAAGGTTCTCCGTCAAAAAACTGGACGAAAAAACCCCGAGCGGCTTTTCCAACAAGACGAACAATCGAACCCTCGACAATACCATCTTCACGGTCACTCTAAGTCAATTAGTTGCCAATTATTGTATGGCGCGCGTGGAGTTAGCGAAAACAAACTAACGGTTTTGTGTTTACGGGAACTATTTTTGCATCCCTCTCCGTTTTTCGCACTCAGTAACGGGACGGCTCACTTCCGCGGAATGGGATTCCCAACCCTGCCAAACTTACGCAGAAATTACTCGTTTTCTGGTGTTCGCAACCGAAAGGAAGCTTAGCAGACTTTTCTAATTCGATTTATTGTAAAGTTTCAGAATCCAATGACTGTTTTTGAGAAATTTTCAGCCTAGTTCGGTAGTATGCCAAGTCTTAGTAAAAAAAACGACGGAGAGTGGCGGAATGGTTTAAATGGGAGAATTCGCAACTTTACCACGTAATATAAAAAAACTTGGGTCATATTTTCAAAATCTAAATAAAGCGAGATCATCTAGAGACAATTGCCCGTCGATGGCCGCAAAAATCATGAAAGTCGGCCCGGTAGAACGCTGGAACTAAGCGTTACCAGTTAAACGCAAAATTAGAAGTTCTTGGAGCTTGTAGTATAGATTGCGAACAAAATTGTCTGAAAAATTTAGAGTAAAATGTTGACGATTTCCCAGGTTATTCATTTTCCATTGAAGGAAATATGGCAACGTCAGAAGGTTTATACGGCGTTCTTCCCTGGCACGGCAGTAGAGAGGACTCGTGTTATTTTTTTATTTTTTTATATGGGAAACTTGCGCAATCAGGCAACCACGCAATTCGAGCCCGTGCGACGGAAAAAAAACTCAGGGCAATGGCCGTGCACCTAAAAAAGGTTGATCCCTTGCGGTACCTTTTGTCATCTTTCCAATGAAAGGGACAAATAAAGATAAAGGACATGCAAAAAAAGGAGGAAGAGCAGGTTGTTCCTACCCACAAGAGCGCATTTTTTTGCGGAATATAAGAGCGCCACTAATTGGTGCTGTGTGCAGGATTGCCAGTTTTAAGAGAAGCTATATACGCTGTTTTTTTTTTATGGAAAATTTTCACACTCTCCTAGCAAAACGGCAACATTTGTATTGGTTTCCTGCTCTTTCTACATACGGCAATCTTTTTTCACGACGCAACTTTTCTGACCTGTCGTTTAAGTCTCCGAGGTTACTCTACAGAATTATGATTCTACTCGTTGCCGGAACAAACATTTTGAGACTTTGTAGTGCACTAATTAGCAATTACTGAACTCTTCATCAGTTAAGAGGGAGAACAAGAAAAATTGTATGCACCATGTACTGTAAACTTCTCAATTCTCCTCTCGTTACATCATTCACAGATAAACGATCATCTGAAAGTCATGCCGGAATTTTTCACATTGGCGGATCCAGAAAATTGGCAACATTATTTTTCTTCTTTCAAACCTATGGAAATGTATCGATTCCTGCAGGAGGCAGGCTCCGGCAAGAATCGATTACTTAACATAGGTTTAAATGGACGAAACCAGGTGTTGCCTAATTTCTGGATCCGCTTCTAATTCGCTAAAAAAAGGAAAATTAGACGGTCAAATTTAATCACCTCAATTATCGTCTTTTTAATTTCTGCTCAAAATTTGGAGACTTGAAAACACAATGTTGAACAAATTTAAAACTTTTCGAGATAAGTTGAGGCAAAGTTAGGGAAAATTGGCTCATTTAGCGGGAAAATCGTATGACCTTTGAACTGGTGTATTTGGGGGTCCGAACTCCCCCTTAAAATTAGTTTGAGGAGATTTCTGTGATTTTTACTTAAAAGTGCTTACAATTTGCTAAATTTTCCCGTTTTATTCTTTCACTACGATAATTTACCAGAGTCATGATTTTTTGAAAATAGGTCATATTTGACCTTTGACCCATCGTAACTCGGTCAAAAATTGAGATATTGTTGTGCAGTTTCGGCCAAAATTCTTAGTTTTTAATGCTCTTTCCAACAATGTATCACAGGATAGGGGTTACCATTTGAAAAAAAGTTGAGAGCCCCCCGCCCCCCCCCCCAGAGGGAGGGCCAAAATGTTGACCTCCCTAGAAGATGGTTCCCTTTGAGATAGAAACATTCCCAAAGTTTCGTTTTTCTATCTCTATCCGTTCAAAAGTTACGGGGGTACGGACTTTTGGGATACTCTGTACCTACAATAAAAATCAATAAATAATAGATGAGGGGCTTGAAAGACAACCTGGCGCATTATTACAGTTTCTGAAAAAATTGAGATATTATATGATTATTATATTAGATATTATATTATATGATTTCAAGTAGACTAGTATTAATGCATATTCTGTGAGAAATTCGCTCCCTATTTTAAATTTGAAGCATCAAAAGGTCAGTTTGAACTTTCTTTATTCCGCCATAAGGATCCATGTAATTTTGATATTTCAAACACGCATTTCTCGAAATAGCGAAAACTGTACTTATGCGCCTTGTCCTCCAAGCCCCTTATATGTATACAAAAATCAAATAAACTACATTATTATTTCATACCTAACGATGATTATTTCTCAGGAACAACTGGGTCGGTAGATAGACAGTCTTCGTAGCACAGTTATGATGGAGCATCATAGATCAATACTCGAGTCTTATGCGAAGCCTCGTCAATGTCACCACATTACGTTCCGGAAACGTTACGCTACGTTACGGAATTACGTTCCTTGTGTTTACGTTGTCGAACGATTGCGAAAAGTTCATTTGCGTGGGATGATCCTTCACGGTGAGGTTTGTCTACAGAGAAAACATTACAATCGACAACACTGCAATGTTAGAAAGCGATGCACAATAAACCACGGTTGAAGTAAGTTGCTTTTTTTGGCGAATGAATGAAAAGTATGCAAAATCACACAAGATTATTACAATCACAAACTACACACATTTTGCAGCACACGAAATTTCTGCCGCCGACTAAAAAAAAAATGAGCAGATTTGGATGGAAATTCACCGCCACAAAGTTCTGAAAAAACCGCTGGAATTTATGGAATAGAGTTACAATGCGGAAACGTTTGTATCATTGGCGAATGGCACATTCATTAGGAGACAAGATGAGTTTTAGTTATATCACACACGCGAATAAGTAATCAAGGATCGGTTATAATCAGCCCTTATCATATCAGGAAATCTTCGCGATAATACAGCTTCTTGATCCCGAGTGACATACCGAGTAGATACATCACAGATAATACACAGTGAAAACAAAGTTTGTAAATATTCAGAGTTTCAAAAAGCCAGCGATAGAAACAAAGTCTGAAACGTGGAGTTTACGGTTGTATTTACGAACTTTATTCCAATAATAAACAATATTCGGGGGGAAAAGACGCAGAAAAAATTGACCACGGTCAAGGAATTGAGGGCAATTCGGCACTTGAGTTCGATTAATTTACACCGACATAATATCAGCACAGAAAATAGGGGAAACAAGAATCGATAAAACACCAGTTTTGCACATTAGATGTAGATTTTATTTCTTTATTGCGCGACTATTGGTGGTTTTTAGCACTGAAACCTCACTGATGATTGCGGGCTGAGAGTGGTCCACAACGCTTGCCGAAAATATCGATTTTCTGGGGCTGGTCAGGACTGGAACGGTCCATCTAGGGGAGAGCACACTGACACGGAAATGGACCCCGAAATCTGCGGAAGGCTGGCAGAAACCACTATGTTTGACGGGGGATGGTGACACACTGAGCGGGACAATGGGGGAAGAACGGGAAACGTGTGGAATAACAGTACTTGAGAGGGTGGTTGCGCCGTTGCCAGCTTGAGGGAGGAACCCGGAGATCATTAGCTGGCCGTCGAGATGGACGATCTCGGGAAATCCTGGATACTACCGTGCTGAGGGAGGAGGAACGCCGTATGCGCCCTCCAACGCTGCCTAATTTCCTTCGATAAAACTCGAAAATACTGAGAAAATCGTAAATATTTCCCTACAAAATTTTCAGACAAATTTGTACGCAAATTAATTTAAATTATCTGGAAATCTCAAGAAAAAATATGCTTAAATTGCGTCAAAAATACACGTTTTATCGAGGGAAATTTGGCAATTCTCGAATGTTCGTACGACCTTCTTCCTTGGCACGGCAGCATAGTTGGACTGCATTTTGCAATTTGGACCTATACATTCCGGCCCGGTTTAAAAACACCGTATGTGCCATTAGTTTCCCTATGCACGTAAGTGTTTTTTCAGATGAGCCAGAATTTATAGGTCCAAATTGCTAAATGCAGTCCAGTTCGTCGTTTCTCGGGCGAAAGAACTTAAATCTATTCAAAGTTTGCAACATTGATTCAGATAATTCCATCTTTACATGGATGCACCTCCGCAATTTTATTTAATACTTTTTCTGATTCTTGTACGAGATCACCAGAAAATTTGGTGAAATTCTCAGCTACAAATTCCGCTTGGGAGAGGGAACCGGAGACCATTTGTCATTAGCTGGTTATCGAGGTGGGCGATCTCGAGAAATCCTGAATGTACATAGTGCATCGTTTCTCGGACGAAGGAACTTAACTCCGTTTCAGGGTTGCAAAATTGAATCAGAAAATTTGATATTTTACATGAAAGTATATCTCCGCAATTTCTGTTGAAAGTTCCCCTGATTTTCATGAGACCAGAAAAAATTTGGTGAAATTTTCAGCTGCAAATTCCGAAAATTCTCCAGGTAAAAATGACATTTGCGCTGGGAAATTTGGCAGCATTGAAATGTAGTTATGTTTCTTTGTGAGAAAACGACGAGTTGTAGACCGAAAATTGAAAACCTGGTTAGCATCATACGTTGTTGCTAAGATTGCGCGTGGAGTTATTCAATGTAAAAGGATCTAAATTCATTCATTTGTTAAACTTTGTATTAGGAAATTTCCTTTAATACTAGCCGCGCTTGATTACCACGATTTGAACATAAGAGATCAATTTATGAATTATTTCTCTGAATGAGACCCAAGTATAATCTTCAGTAGCGAAGAACTAGCGCATCAGCGACGAAAGACTTGATACAATAATATCAACTCCTACGTGACGTTGATTGCATAGCAATCAAAATGAAGGCGTTTTAGATGCTATGAATTTTTGTAACTGTACTGTAAAATAAGAGTCGAAAAACAAACTGACCGAGCGGTCTTGGGTCTAACACGAGTTAAAATCCTTTCTTAAAGAAGACACCTCATCGATTGCATCCTTAGTTTTTCAATCCTCACTTTATCGTTATTACTTTTTAAGAGTTGCTTCCTCCAAACTTTACACCGTTTATTTCGGCTGACCTTTCTCTCGGAATAGCTCTTTCAGACATCCTTATGGTGGATCCGTAGCTTCGGCGCAATGCATTCTGATTTCTGGGTACGATTTATAAACTTCAAATTTTAACCATTTAGTAGACTATTTTGAACACTTCGAAAATTCAGTGTTTAAATCAATTATCAATGAATATTCGTGCAGAAAATCAGCCTTAAAAATCATAAAACGAAGTCAAAATCACTGTTTCCGAATTGCAATCGATTTCAATGTATCCTACCGATAGTTACTTGATGATTGGAAACAGCAATTTTGATTTTATCTCAAGATTTTCGAAGGTGATTTTTGAGAAGAGCATTCTTTAATGAATAACTCGAAGACCAAAACCTCTCTATTTTTCCAAATTAATCAATCCATCGGTTAAAATTTGAAATCAACGGAGTAAGTCGGCAATGACATAACTCGGTTTGCGACGTCGCAGACTTCCTGCCATACTTTATTTTCTAAATGACAAACTACTCAACGGCAATTCTTTAGAACTGCCTTGATTTTTCTTCTCTGCGCGAAGAAAATTCTGGAGAAACTTCAAGGAATCATGTCGATTTGTTCTCCTTTAAAAAAATGACGTAGAGGCGGAGATTTCCAGACACCGCAAATGTGATACCGCGATACACACCGCGATACACCGCGATATGTGATTGCGAATAACACCGTCGAAATATTTCATTGCACTGAAAAAAAAATCTCGGAGTATTTACTAAGAAAAGGGTAAAATTACCAAGAATTCAGGGTTCAATTTGATCCCAGCTTTTTCTTGGTAAAATTACCATTTATGGAATTGGTAATTTTACCGAGAAATCTCGGTAAAATTATCGAACTTTCTCGGTGATTTTACTGGACCTTGGTAAAAACGCCAATATTTTTTATCGACTGTGGTAGAATTACCGAGATAAAATGGCAAAGTTACCGGGAATTGGTTACCAATAAAAGTGGTATTCTTACCTGGAAAAAACAGTAAAAATACCGGTTTTTAGGTAAGCTTACCAGTCTGTCTTGGTAAAATTACCAATAAATGGTAAAAAAGAAAGATGGTAAAGGTACCAACGGACCTTGGTAAAAACACCGAGAATTTTTTTTCAGGGTGTCCTCAGAGTTGCACTGCGCCAAAACTGAGGATCCACCACAGGTTTAATGTTCGAAGAGCAAGAAATCACGTCACGTAGGGAAATGCAATTTTGAGTCAATTTTGCAACCCTGCATTGGTCAGGCGGACGGGAATGGTGGGACTTCCCAGGTTGGGTTTTGGGACATTGATGGGATTGGCCTTCTGGGATTTCACTCAACCAGTGAATGTTTCGTGTCGCAGCACCGCACCAGGGCTTCTACTTGCCGAATGAGATGATAACATATATCATTTTTCATGAGGAACATCCGTGCGAGGCGCATCTGTGACGTTAAAAACGCACACGACGTTACCTTTCGAGAGAGTGAGCGCGATGCATTGAAAAGCTGCAGGGGCGTTAATCACTTATGGTCAACATCGATCCAAAATTCAAAAAAAGACGTGGGGTCGAAGAAAAAATAAGGTTTTTCCAACATCAGTAGCTAATTTAATTGTAAGGTCGAACGAAAAGTTTATTTGACAGAACTGATTTCGTTGCTCCATAATTTTTTTTAAATGTAAACAATCTAGTGAGAATTGTCTGGTGCAGTCATAATCCTCGAGATGTTTCTTGAGAAATTAAAAAATAGTTGGAGTTTACAAACACATCCAGACAAAGTAAAAAAAAAAAAGAAAAAAAATTGAAATGCAAATTCCTCTCTTTTTCATAGCTTTTAAAACTTGTTGGTGACTTTTTTTAAAAAATGAGAAGCGGAAAATGTTTTCCTTCACATGTTCACGACATTTCACTGCTGATAAACTTGCATAAACAATAAACATGTTCTAATGTGATTATTCTTTCCGATCATGCATACCGCATGTTTAGTAAAAACCCTAAACAGGTCCAGAAACATGTTTACTAATAGTGAATAGAACATTTTCAAATACTATGGGAATTCATCGGTACCTATATACTCCAAACAAATGAGTCGTCAATTCGCCGTTTCCACGCCGCACAAAGGATCGAGTCAATAGGAGAAGTCGGACAAAATTTGGAAACTTTAATCACTTATAACTCCTTTTATACACACTTTGAAGTCCCAAAAAGGTTTCATTTGTTTTCTCGTGAAATTTTCTTTTAGAGGCACCCCTTAAAATTTAAAATGTGTCGAATTAAACATCAAAATTTGCAGTCTTAGTCGAAACTTTCATGTCCAACTTCTCTGATTGACTCGATCCACTGTGCGCCTTGAGGGCGTATGTGGATTCCCGCATGGGTTCCAGAAAGCAAGAATTTACGTGATAAAAATGGCTCATACATGAAAATTGAGATAAGATCTTACGTCTGAGGGACAACGAATTGTTTTATTTTTCTCCAGCCTTAATGAAAAATTAAATAATGTGGTTCCTCTGTGTCCTGTTTATAACTGTACAGTCTCGTATCAGACTGTGTTTGATAAGATTGGGCCACACTCATATTTCGATGTTGTGCATTCTCAAATGATTGTTAACCTAAATATGATTCTGGCCTTGTTGTGGTCCTTTCCGTTAGTCCTAACTTTTATTAAAGCCACTGTGAGTGTACCTAAATTTGATACGATAACGTGACTGTATGTGACTGGTTTGCAAATCGTAAAAATTTACTGCGGCACGCAGAAATTTACAAGTCTTAAAGTTTCTTAAAATTTAAAGTATAGAGACCATTATACATTCAGAAAAATCCTTATATGAGAGTTTCAATCATACAACCTTTTTAAATACTTCTTTATACTGATTTCACATTGTTTGAGCGTATCGCGTATCTTACCTAGACGCAGTGACTCATATTAAAAAAAAAAAAAAAAAAAAAAAAAAAAAAAAAAAAAAAAATTAAAAACTAGAAAATGAAGTCAGTATAAAAATGTCCCTCAACTTTTATAGCTTAATCATTCGATGAATGTATGAACGGGTAAAAGTGTTGTAAATACGCAAAATGTCCATCTAGTTTTCACTCAAAATAAAACTAGCACCAGTGCAATAAAACCCAAATCTGTGATATGCACTCAGTGGAACAACGGTTTCATTAATTATTGTTACTTCATACAATATTTAATATTAATCATTGAGATATGAATATTAAAACAGAGGCGTCAAAATTGTCTCACAGAATTCCACATAGTTTACGACGAGGTAAGATTTTCAGACAACACGAGGAACAAAGAGGTTGTTCCATCTACCATTGAAACTGGGCCCCGAATGAAATCTCCTCATCTTTTCAGGTATCAAAGGGCATGGTCAGGGACACCCAAAAATGGTTGAATTTTTTCCAAATTCCCCCCTGGGGAGGGGGGGCGGGGGGTTATATGAAAAACGGTTTTTTGGCTATAACTTTTGAACGGTTTGAGATATCGATTTGAACTTTTTTTTAAATGAAAGGTCGTTTAAAGAGCTTTCTTTTGGTATATTATGTTTAATAGTTAGGTCAAGTTTTGACCAATTTATGGCCTGTCAAAAATTTTCCATGAGTCCAAAAATCAGATTTCTGTAGTTTAGAGCAGCGACGATCGCATGCAGATGAACAAAAAACTGTTCAACTTATAGCCCTCTCTCTGACGGTTAAAATGAGCCCAAGATCATCTTGGGGAAACGATTTGTCTCCGAGTTATGCTTCTTCAAAGTTGGCGCGGCGGGGTCCGCTTCCGCGGGGCAGCGCTCCGGAGTACGATAGTTCACTCCCACCCCCCTCCCGTCATGCCACGCGACGCAAACCGAGGAAGACTACCTTTAATTATCATTTGAACAGATAAATGCACACAATATACGCTATTATGGTGTACAAGTATTATTAAAATTATATTGAAAACGCTCTATAAAATGAGAAGCAATATACCTGGATCCGGCAATTTGTTTGACGACTATCGCATAGTGTCCGCGATACATAATTTATATTTTCAACGCCTGCAAAGTGATGGTGACGACGCAAAAATTGCCATTCAAATGCTCCAAAAATTAAATGAGCCGAATATTGTGCAACAAATTGCTGAGGACGAGAAATGGCTCCGAAAAAAAGTAGTTTTTGAAAACCTGACGACAGATCATTTTGAACAATTAGAACAGTGGAGGCGCGAAGATCTTGACACCCTCTCTAGTGGGGCCGATAAGCATAACAATCGTGCACTTCTGGAAGAAAGCATGAAAATTTCAGGGATTCATCTCTACCCTATAGACATTCGATTCAGACATAGACCCCAAAAATCTGAGCCCCCTGGGGGGGCAGGGGGGCCCCCAAATTTTGAATTTTGAATAACTACTGAACGGCTAGTGTTAGCGTAATTTTTTTTAAGCAGGACGATAGGAAATTTTATCAGGAACAAAAATGGTTCTTATAAATTTTTCTGTGGGATCGATATTAAAGGCGTGAAACGGGAAAAACCATCGGGGGACGGGGAGCCGGCCGTTCTGAGGCAGATCCGCGCGCTGCGCTATTTGCCCGGGACGCGCGCGGCGGCGCAGTACGGTGTTACCGACGAAACAGCCGCTTGTCTTGGTTTAATCTCAACGATGCGCAGTTTTAAAAGTATTGTGAATATATCGTACGTACTACCTATAAAGCCTTAAAATAGGGCTTAACTTATGCATGTAATATATGTATACAAGCGAGCGCACGGCAACAGAAAGAGAAGGGGTTAGGTGCTGGAGTTCCGAATTGTTTTGTTGTATGGGTTTGTCAAGTTTTATTACAGCATCCGAGATAACTGCATCAGACATCAGTTGAACGGAATAAAATCTGAGGCACAGTTGTCTCGGGAAGGGGGGGGGGGGGGCTAAAAGTCACAAATCTTATTTGTGTACCACGATGACCTGAAAAATGGATGGTATCTAAATATGCTTACTTAAGACAGGGAGCCTAATTTTGTAAACAATGAGCATGCATAAAAACATGCTTATTCTCCTCTCTTTCAGGAACATTTTGGTACATCATTGCTACGTAGAGGCATTTTTTTAAGAGGACCAAAACCACCTTCAAAACTTGCTCCAAAAAAAACGGCAAAAGAATCTTGAGAAAGCTTGATAGGGATTAATGACCCCCAAAAAAACCTTTGTTGGACTGCTTCTTGTACAGTACAAAGAATATTATTAAGTCATAACTAGCCGCCGTATCCGCTAATCTGTCAAAACGGTCCATTTGAGTGATAGGAAGTCGCGCCTAAGTACTGGGAACCTATCCTGCTCTTATGTCAGCGTATCATAGGTACGATATTCCGCAATCTCGGTAATTTTGCAACTGATTACTGATTCCTGATTTTGACTGATTATTTGATATTTTGACGATAAATTAACCTTTTGATAATCTCTAAAGCTAATTCGATCAGTGTTATAATGTACGATAAAGTTTAAGGTGTACGTTTTGTGCATTGCATATTTTGCAAGTCCCGTTTCTTGAAAATTTTCTCCGACATACTTACCTAGAACTCTTCCATGAGCTCCATACAAATCAAAAATCGGTACGAGATTTGCGGGTTGAAAAAGAAGAAATGCAATGCATTTCTTCCTGAGGCCTGGTCCTTCTCAGAGGTTCTTTAAAGAATCAGAACCTGCATGATAAATAAAGAGGGTTATTCAAAATCGGCGATTTTACCCTACGCTTGGATTTTGCCCGGAGTTGGATATGTTGTTCCCTATCACAAGACACGCCTTTTTCCGGCATTGGCAAGTTCACCCGAAATTTTTCCCGCGCGCTACAGCGTTGCCAAGTTGAAAACAGGCAAATTCCGTAAGTGGCATCAAAATTGAGCTATGAAGTTGCGGTTTTAACGAAAATTCTCTAAAAATTACGCACTTTTAGGAAATGACCATGTTTTTAATGTCGCATTAATTTTAACATGCATTATTGCCAAATTTCCGATTTTTAAATTCGACAAATGTTACATATCCGCAAATACCCAAAAAGGCCATCTTCAAATTTGAATAAAAAGTTGTCTAATCGATAGTTCGTTCGATTTCACATCCATCGATATATTATAGCTCGCTGGGAAACTTTTGGTTCGCGAGATATCATCATTTTTGTGAACAGCTTTATGGAGCGACGACGCTTTTTGAGTCCGGGCGGATAGAAATTTTAGCCTCCAAAAACACCGGGTAGCATTAATTCCATGGTTTCTTATGTAATTTTTGGCGCTGAATCCGAGTTTGACCATTTCATAAAAAAATTGTCACCAAGATGTTGCCAAATTTGGCAAAAATTGCTTAAAATCAGCCTTTTTGGCGGATTATAGCCTGTGACTTGCCAGGAGTTGATCCCACGACAAAATTGGTTATTTCCACAGTTAAAACTCGTTAAACTATCTACGAGCTGAGTCAAATTCTTTCTGCTCACGGTAAAATTAAACGCGCGACAAGCAGCAAACTGAAAAAAAGACACCAAAATTGGCGCTTTTTGCGGTTTTTGTCGTAAGTTTCTTGTTTTCCGATTAAGAGAATGTTTCTTGACTATACTAATGAACAACATGAGCAGAATTTAATAAAATTGAACAATAAAATAAGATCGAACATATTCTAATGTTGCCAAGCTTAAACAAAATACTTTAATTTTCGCTGGTTTTTTCGATAATTGTCCTATATTCTTTGTTCACCTCTTATTTTTAAATTTTATAAATGTATCTCTCTTGCAAAATAATACACCTCTGTAGAATAATTTAATTTTCAACTTAGATATATACTAATAATTAGGGTATTTAGTTCAGAGAGGAAAAATTCATAAAATAGTGAGTTTTATCGAATCGTGTCAATAAACCACATTTTGAAACAATAATGGAAAATTTTCTGCTAAAAATTAATGAATAAAATGTACTCCTCAGACTGACTTCATTAAAACAAGACAAGACGCATTGCAATATTGCCAAAATTACGTACAAATCGTTGAATTTTGTCGGTATTTGACCGTTATTATTCATTAGCCTATATTTAGTATACAATTTTATTTTATAATTCTGAGATAATGGAGTTTAATAGAAAAAAGTAACGACACCAAACTGAAGAAGACGCCAAGGAAAGGACAATAAGGGGCTTATAAAGTGCGCTCCAAATTACTGAGGACCTGTGGGTGGACAAGGGACTATGGCGGTTAGGCGTCGCGGGGCCCGAGAGACCGCTGTTAAAGCGGCTCTTTATCTATATATTATGTAACAATACAATAGTTTGTCGTTACACTCGGTGGAATTCAGATTTTCCTAAGAAACATTCTCTTAATCAGAAAACAAGAAACTTACGACAAAAACCGCAAAAAGCGCCAATTTTGGTGTCTTTTTTCAGTTTGCTGCTTGTCGCGCGTTTAATTTTACCGTGAGCAGAAAGAATTTGACTCAGCTTGTAGATAGTTTAACGAGTTTTAACTGTGGAAATAACCAATTTTGTCGTGGGATCAACTCCTGGCAAGTCACAGGCTATAATCCGCCAAAAAGGCCGATTTTAAGCAATTTTTGCCAAATTTGGCAACATCTTGGTGACAATTTTTTTATGAAATGGTCAAATTCGGATTCAGCGCCAAAAATTACATAGGAAACCATGGAATTAATGCTACCCGGTGTTTTTGGAGGCTAAAATTTCTATCCGCCCGGACTCAAAAAGCGTCGTCGCTCCATAAAGCTGTTCACAAAAATGATGATATCTCGCGAACCAAAAGTTTCCTAGCGAGCTATAATATATCGATGGATGTGAAATCGAACGAACTATCGATTAGACAACTTTTTATTCAAATTTGAAGATGGCCTTTTTGGGTATTTGCGGATATGTAACATTTGTCGAATTTAAAAATCGGAAATTTGGCAATAATGCATGTTAAAATTAATGCGACATTAAAAACATGGTCATTTCCTAAAAGTGCGTAATTTTTAGAGAATTTTCGTTAAAACCGCAACTTCATAGCTCAATTTTGATGCCACTTACGGAATTTGCCTGTTTTCAACTTGGCAACGCTGTAGCGCGCGGGAAAAATTTCGGGTGAACTTGCCAATGCCGGAAAAAGGCGTGTCTTGTGATAGGGAACAACATATCCAACTCCGGGCAAAATCCAAGCGTAGGGTAAAATCGCCGATTTTGAATAACCCTCTTTCCTCCTATATTAATATTTTTTTCAATACAAATGTTACCAACTCCACTCTAAATTCCATACAACAAAATGTAAGATAATATACATGGATTTTTTTTACTGCTCATTCCATTTTCTATGTGTCGTGGTAAGTACCAATAATATCTTCAAGGATGACTCGATAAAAAAAAGCGATAGTATTCAGATATCTTCTTTTTTATCATTTATTTAAAGTATTGTTCTATTTTTTTTGAAATATGCATATTTGTTGAATAACTGAAAAAATGGGGAGTTCATGAAAATGAAAACTTTTATTGACTGGCTGGAGGGAAAAAGAGGAGAAAAGACCATTGTCGGAATGTTCCGTATGAATCAGTACCTATGCAATTGCGAGAAACCAATGAACATGAACGAAAAACGATATTTCCTTCATTTTGAAGGAAATCTGGTAACCTTATAGTGGCGAAGGGACTGTGGAGCCCCCCTCCCCTCCCTCCTCACTCCTCACTCCTCAATTAATGTCTCTACCAAGTTTTGCAAAATTCATGGTTCTGTAAGCAGCTAATTGTCTCATTCGCCGAAAGTAACATGAAAAATAAGCTAAAAATAAGTTACGAAGGATCCGCCATTTCCAATAGTCATGAAAAAGTGGGTCAAAATCGCATTAAAACTTGTTATTTCGCTCTAATATCTTAAAAAAATGTAATCCTATACAAAACTTACGTGAGGAAAGGGTAATTTACTCTGTAATGAGGTCAGAAAAGCTCTGCATTCAGAGAAAACAAGATGCGTGATGCGCGATGACCGATCCCTCCTATTGACTAGGCGCTCTCACATTGGAGTATTTCGCTTTTGCTTGTTTTTATTTATTACTAATAAAAAGAAGAGCTTATATTACTGAGGAAAAGTATTTAGGCAGTACGGTAAATTCATTATTATTTTTAAAACTGCGCATCGTTGAGATTAAACCAAGACAAGCGGCTGTTTCGTCGGTAACACCGTACTGCGCCGCCGCGCGCGTCCCGGGCAAATAGCGCAGCGCGCGGATCTGCCTCAGAACGGCCGGCTCCCCGTCCCCCGATGGTTTTTTCCCGTTTCACGCCTTTAATATCGATCCCACAGAAAAATTTATAAGAACCATTTTTGTTCCTGATAAAATTTCCTATCGTCCTGCTTAAAAAAAATTACGCTAACACTAGCCGTTCAGTAGTTATTCAAAATTCAAAATTTGGGGGCCCCCCTGCCCCCCCAGGGGGCTCAGATTTTTGGGGTCTATGTCTGAATCGAATGTCTATAGGGTAGAGATGAATCCCTGAAATTTTCATGCTTTCTTCCAGAAGTGCACGATTCTTATGATATTTTCCACTTATCGGCCCCACTACTCGGGAAGTTATCAAATTGGACTTGCAGCAAGTCATATTGCAGACCATTTTGCTGATGGAAAATATTGCTTTCAAGTGACGAAGGATAACTTTTTGCCAGATTTTCAAAAATATGATATTTCCGTAAATTCGCCTCTTTTTCTTCGATCGCGGATCCTATCGAGGCATAAATCAAAAAAAGAATATCATATATTTATATTAATCGACACCAGTCAAAAATCCAGCGAGGCCATTAAAGCAAGTTACTGCACATGTAAGAACGGTGCGCGTACCATCAATCCTTGTGCTCGTATTTGTTTTACGGGCGCTATCACAAAAAACCAGCGCCTTCAGCCTTTTTGAACGAGTGCTTCCCTCTCAGAAAAGTCGATTTTGGCTTTTCAGACGACGAAGATGAGGATGAAAATGCGGATCACACTGCCGATGATCCTATGGATTGCGGTGATGATAAATTCGGTGAGATTCCACTCTTCTATTTAGTATATTAATATAATTTTAATAATACTTGTACACCATAATAGCGTATATTGTGTGCATTTATCTGTTCAAATGATAATTAAAGGTAGTCTTCCTCGGTTTGCGTCGCGTGGCATGACGGGAGGGGGGTGGGAGTGAACTATCGTACTCCGGAGCGCTGCCCCGCGGAAGCGGACCCCGCCGCGCCAACTTTGAAGAAGCATAACTCGGAGACAAATCGTTTCCCCAAGATGATCTTGGGCTCATTTTAACCGTCAGAGAGAGGGCTATAAGTTGAACAGTTTTTTGTTCATCTGCATGCGATCGTCGCTGCTCTAAACTACAGAAATCTGATTTTTGGACTCATGGAAAATTTTTGACAGGCCATAAATTGGTCAAAACTTGACCTAACTATTAAACATAATATACCAAAAGAAAGCTCTTTAAACGACCTTTCATTTAAAAAAAAGTTCAAATCGATATCTCAAACCGTTCAAAAGTTATAGCCAAAAAACCGTTTTTCATATAACCCCCCGCCCCCCCCTCCCCAGGGGGGAATTTGGAAAAAATTCAACCATTTTTGGGTGTCCCTGACCATGCCCTTTGATACCTGAAAAGATGAGGAGATTTCATTCGGGGCCCAGTTTCAATGGTAGATGGAACAACCTCTTGTCACATTGGCTTTGTTACTGCACGGAGGTCGTTGTCTTGCCTACCTCAAAAATTGAAGGCAAAATAAGAAAGCGCCGAAACTTCATACCTGCTCGAGTCAACGCTTTCTCAAAATTATCGGTCAGAAAACTGCAGATCCATGATGTGGATCGCATTTAGCAAGAAAGAACCAGCGTAATAACAGTGTTTTCAAAATTGCGCAACTTTTTCTTTACCTACTTTTAAAAATACTTAATATATGAACAGTATTAAAATTTACCCAATTTTTGCCTTTAAAATTAACAATTTTTTTTGTGGGAAGCAAAAACTATTTGCTATTCTGGGAGATTTTTTAGATAAGTGTGAAGACGCAAAATTTTTACAACATTGCAATCGCGCGCTGGTTCCTTTTTGCTAAATGCGATCCAAGTAGATAATTATCGGATACTCAAAAGGTGAATTGCGCTTAATGGTAGAGTTTAATTATCATTTACGTCTTACTTTTTTGTTGCAGCCCACTCCGGGGGGCAAAAGTTTCGATGAATTACTAGATGCTTTCAAGGTGACAGAAACCAACCGCGCAGCCGGCATACAGAGAGCGATAAAGCTAGCCGAGGACCGCAACCAAAATATGACGGTGAAATTTTTGGGGATCGTCGGAGAAGCGAATGAGATACTGGTGAAAATCCGGGAGTTTTTTGATGCCGGTAGGGTTCTGTTAAATTATAAAAGGGGCACAGCAACGATTCCGGAATCAGAGATAACTGCGGTAAGAAAAATATTGATTCACGTCTTTGAAATAAGTAAAATTTGGATCAACCACGGTTGAACCGATTTATTTCGACGTAAAACAACACGTTTCAAAAATGTACTGGTTACCGGTAGTTATTGGAAATAATTTTCGATGACTATACTAAAGTTATCCTCGTCGATTCAGCCAAAAGTCGTTTGAGACCGCACTCGTTGACACTTTCGATAAAACATAGGAAAATTTTCGGTCAGTTTTCCTTGAAAAAAAAAAAAAATAAAAATAAATAATAATAAAACTTAAGGGGAAAATGTAACCGTCTCGCATTTTGTATCTCCGCAATGGCGGAGATACAAATTTTACGACTTTAGCATCAATACATGGAAGTTGCCTGTTTCGCCTAAAATCGATTGTTTGTCATATAGATTCCAATGGAAGGAAAACAGCTTTCCTGAGTTGCGAGAATCGCTACGTATCGCCAGTATGGCGAGTCTCGAAAGTTGGGAATACCGTTTCTTCTCCATTAAAATGTGTGTAAAAGAATCGATTCCTTGTGAGACAGCTAATCTCGCCGAAAATCAATGTTTTTTGAATTGATTTAAATGGAGCCGTGTTGCCAACTTGCAAAAGCGCCACTGGCTACCGCATAATTTTAAAATTCATTTTTGTTCCAGAAAACCCAGCTTCTGCATAGGCATAATTATTTGAATGATCAGTTGGATAGACTGGCTGCGATCCATAAAACTATGGATAGTCAAATGCGGGAGGTATCTCAGGCTGAGTTGATTGTAGTAGCATCTGTAATCAATTCTCTTGAACAAAGTGAACAGGAATTGCATCCGTTAATGAAAACATTCAATGCGGTTGTGGAAGAGCTGCAACAGGAAATAACCGTAAGTGCAAGAAGTTAAATTCTGACTCACATTTTTAACTAAAACTGTAAAACGAATTTCATCATAACGCCTGGAATGCCTGGATGCAACTATTTGAGCTCCATGGATGTCCGTGTTGCATACGCACGGATTGAAGGCGTTTTGACTATCCAGGTACTCACCACTTCACCCGTGGTTTGCGATTCCAATGGCGGCTTTACTGCGAGGATCCAAAATGGCATAGATACCATTCAATTCTTCGACTTCGCGTATGCAACAAGTAAGTATATATCACCTAGGCACGAAAAGTTGCATACAGGCGGAGGATATGAATATATTTTTCGTGCTTCCGTTTTATATCATGATGTGTTGCTGCTGAACATGATTTTTAGAGCAAGTATTCGTGTCTCAGAGATGTCCTCGAAGGACAAATGAAGATTTGAGGGTGCTCTGTCATTTCGGATCCTCACAATACAGCCCGCCGTACAGTGGAACGAGACTTTTCAAGGGGCAGAACGTGAAATTTGCGAATAAAATTGCAAATTTGCGTGTTAATTTCTTCGCATTATAAATTGTAAGGGATGCTCCTTGAAAGAAAGAGCTTGATGCAAAAACGGCTTTTTTCGCCCCCCTCTGGAAGTTCTTCAGACTTTGTCTATTGATTACTCATACTTGAGCGCTTCTTTTCCCAAATTTTCAGACCCCCAAAAAATTTTGGGGGGGAGCTAGGGGGAGTGGAAGTCAAAACCTGTGAACCTCGATATCTCTTGAACGACGAAAGGTATCGAGGTCCGGTTTAGACGAAGAATCGTCTAAAATTGCATACTTTAAGATTCTAAAGGTCGAAATCCCGATATCACATTTTTAAGTCAACATATGTGCTTTTTTCCAGTTTTTAGGTCTAGAAAATTTATTTTAAACGAATAATTTACAAAGATCTCAATTTTTTATTTGAACCAAAACCAGTTTTTTAAATTGTTCGTCTTATTCCGCATCCAACGAGTGGTCCATTAAGCTGGGGAGCCAAACGGTTCCGGAGTTATGATCGATTGAAGTTTCCGCTCAACGCGCGCCGACCGATTTTCGCTCGCAAAAAAGTCGGATTTGACTGTTATTAGATCAGATTGAATGTTCAAACTGAGTAAAATGCTTTATTAGGGACTCTCGAGGGTCGCTGAGTTCAGAAATTACCGATACTTCCAAAAAATTCACGTTTTTAAAATTATAGCTCCGCAGCGCTATTTTAGAGGCCCACTGAGCGCCGACCGGCCGCTCAGTGGTCCTGTCCGAAGCTGCAATTTTAAAAACGTGAATTTTTTGGAAATGTACGTATACAATTTCTAAGGTGTAACGACGTGAAGTTTGGTAAATAAATTGGTGAAAATTATATTCTGTTCCGCTGTTCTGCTCTCCTCCTCCGAGAATGTGAGCTACATCTAGTTTTTTTATAACTATTATTGGCTTCATACATATTTTCTCCAAAGGAGAGCTACTAAAATTTTCATAGGATTAACGAGACATTAACCAGCTAACGCTGTGATAAAAAACTGTTATTTTATAAAAGAGATTGAAAATTAACGTGTTTGCTTCCTTTTACACATTTGAACAAAACAATAAAGAGGGAGGAAGAAATTGTAAATTTAACGAACAGTCTCCAGATAATTTTGAACGAACTTTGAGCATGCGTTTTAATTGTTTCTTTGGTTTATTATAGCCAGCTTCAGCTCCAGCTCCAACTCCAACTTCCAATCAGCAAAACAAAAGGTTCGACAAATTACTGAATATATTCAAGAGCGTGGAGACCAACCGCAAAACCACCATGAAGGAGGCAAAGGAGGCAGTCTCAAATCATAAAAACTACGACACGGAAAAATTCCTAGGGATTGTCGGGGAGACAGATGAAATATTGGTGAACTTGCGGCGCTTCTTCGATGCTGGAAAGGTCATGTTCGACGCCTACAAACGCCGATTGACGTCTGGGGAACAAGATGAAGAAGCGGTAAGAATAATGCGTTTCTGATTCTACTTACAATTAGTGCTATTTTTTTTTTTTTTTTTTTTTTTTTTTTTTTTTTTTTTTTGTGCTGAACAAATTGACGCAAAAATAGAAATTCCGACGCGCACACCACTGGCGTGGTGAACGCTCGAAGGAAAATGAAGAAGATAAAAATGAAAAGAGAAGTAATAATATTGGAAAAGGGAAAAGAGAAAAAATGGGAATGGGGATGAAATATAAAAGCTAAAATAAAAAAGGGAATAGACGAAGGAAGAGAGTAAAAAATTATGGAAAAGAGAAATATGAGAAAGGGAAAAGAGTACGAAAAGAAAAAAAATATTTTTGGTATGAAATAAAAAAGGATTTAAAAATGTAAAAAAAATGAGAAAATAAATTATGGAAACAATAAAGAGTAAAAAAGGAGGGAAGAATCAGAAAAAATGGAATAAGGAAAAAATTAATGTATGAAAATAAAAAAATCCTTTTAAAAAAGCAGAAAAAACGGGGACAATCAGAACCATCTCTCGCGAGTTATTCACGACGGAATCCAACGGTAAGTGTAATCCGAATTTTTGGGCATAAATCGGCAACACGGCTGTGTCAACCTAACCTAACCTCTCCCGACACGACACCATTCAACGCATCGGTGCGGCGGCGGTCTACGTCGATCTGTCAATAGCCCCAGCCGCTTGCTTATATACCGCTGTATTTCAGCACTTTCTCGACTGGGAGTTGTGGCGTGCTCCTGTAATCCAGCTACCTGGAGGTCGGGTAATATGGATGGTTTGAGGCTGGGAGTCCTGGTTGGCAGTTCTCTGCGTCGACCGAGCGTCCGCACTAAGCTTGTCATCAATATGGTAACCCTGGAGGAGTCCGGGGTAACCAGGTTGGCTAAGGAGGGGCGAATCGGGCCAGGGGGGAAACCCAGCAGCCAAAAGTCCCCGTGGTGAGCAGTAGTGGGATGGCGCTTGGGAGTAGGGTCTGTCAGTCAGCCCAGCCAATAGAATCGGACAGTTACCTTTTGCTCAAATTTGGTATCAAAATCTTTGTTCACCCTGTCTCGGTCTAGAAGCAGCTTTGATTATTCATTTAAAAAAAAAAAACAAAAAAAAAAAAAAAAAAAAAAAAAAAATGAAAATTAGTCATGACCTTCTGAATATTCTCGGTGTAAAAATGTTTGTTTCGTTCGTATCATTTTAAAACCAAGTTTAATTTTTGAAAAAAAAACAACAAAATAACAATAAAAATAAAATTGTAACAACGTTTTAAAAAAAAAAAAAACAAAACAAAAAAAAACCTTACCGAGCTTAAAATTTATTTTCATTTGTGAAAGTGGAACTAGGGTTTTGATTCTGCTGTGGTTAATGTCAATTTTAATTTTTTGTGGATTTTTCATGTTTAATTTTCCTCATATTTTGGCTCCTTAATTATATTTCTTTAATTCTGTGTGTTTTCTCGTTTCTCAATATGTTGATGTTTATCATATGGACTGCATTTTGCAATTTGGACCTATAAATTCTGGCTCTTCTGGAAAAACACTTATGTGCATAGGGAAACTAATGGCACATACGTTGTTTTTAAACAGGGCCAGAATTTATAGTTCCAAATTGCAAAATGCAGTCCATATTTTAGTGGGTTAAAGGTAGAACGTCTCCACACTCGTGCGTCACACGCGCTGTTCAATGCTGAAAGTTCATCCCATTTCATTCAGATCCGTTTTATTGTTGCGGAGCGACGACGAACCGCCAAGCGCGAGTCAGAATCCAAGGGTGTGGGTTCGAGTCCCGGCGGAGGTCCAATTTTTTTTACATGAATTAATTTAATCTTAACCAAAGAGAACGAGTCTTTGCTGTAATGTTTAAAATTTTATTTACAAATTTATAAATTTTTCTGAGTAACTAGATATTTTCAGCTCATTATCTGAGATCACTCTTTCACGCTTCAATCGGTACTTTTTGCTAAAGTTGGGAGGAAATATATATTTATGAACGTTGAATGTAATTCAATTAATTCATAGTAAAAACGAAAACGTTCGTACAGTGAACGCTCTCCAACGTGCATACGTTGGAACCAACCCCTTGTTTTATTTCTTCCTTCTTTCGTATTTCCTCTTTTCCATGTCCTCCCTGTATCATATTTCTCGCTTTATATTTCTTCCTTTTTTAATATTTTCTCTTCTTTCTCTAACTTTTTTTTTCATTTTAAATTAATTTTTTAATATTTACTTTTTTATTTTTCATTTTTTTTAATTTTTTCTTTTTTCTTATAATTTCTATCTTTCACGATCCTCCTTTTTATTTATTCATTATTTTTTTACTTTCCTTCCGTATATTTTTCTTCTTTTTAAATGTCTCATTCATCCTCCAAATTCCTCTTCTCATTTTTTCCTTTAGGTTTCTCCCTTATGTATACCCCTCCTTTTTTCCCTTATTTTCTTTCGTATGGTTAAAAATCAATAGAGCGAAATCATCAACTAAAGTTTGACCAATGCGCAGATATTACATTAATCCTAACATTAATTCTACATTATTCGTACATTATTCTTAATACTTTAATTAAAATTTAGTTCCAGAAAACAAAACTCTTACGAGAAGAGAATTATTTCAATAATCAAATGCAAAGGCTAGCCGCAATGTATTCACTTTTGGAGGAACAGATGCGCCTCCTGTCCAATGAGGAGTTGAAGAAACTGAGGCCAGTGATCGACATCATTAGCCGAAGTGAACAGGAACTGGCTCCACTCGCAACACAATTCAAAATCGATATGGATAAGATGGAAAAAGCGCCTAAAAAGTCATAAGCATATCATCAAACCCACTTAAATCAGAGAATTGAACATTAAACTTATTTTTCTGATATTATCACCACACTGAGAAAAAAATTTCGGTCACATGAACTGTAGTTTGGTGGCACTATTTCGCACTAAGTGCACAATACTGCACCAGTGTATGTCACTATTTGGTTCATAAAATCGGTCCTTCGGTTCATATAATCTAACTTCTTTACCAGCTCAGTATATGGAGCCGAACTTCTTTCAAAATTCGATCCATGCCACCAGACTCCTTCCGCATTTCAGGGCAGTTTAAAAATATATTTTTCGCTTATCGGTCAACGTAACCGTATGTGTTCGTAAGACCGAATTTTTATTTCAGCATTGCATAATCCAGGATACACCCACAACGCTGCCGTGCTAAAGAAAAACGCCGTATGCATTTTCAGGCGTTGCCAAATTTCTCCTTGATAAAAAACCGAATTTGCTGGTAAACTTATGAATGTTTTTTCTCTCAATTTTTTAGATCCTATTGCTCTCAACTGCACCTAAAGTTCTTGAATTTTTCAAGGAAAAATATTCAAAACTTTCCTGAAAAATGATCATTTTATCGAAGGAAATTTGGCAACTCTCGAATGTTCCTACGGCGTTCTTCCTTACCACGGCAGAACGGTAGGATCGTTTTAGTGGGTTTTTCAGGAGAAATATAGAGTTGGCATAACGTAGCAAACGTGGCATCAGGAACCATTTTATTTCAACAACATCTTGAAAGTAATAACCATACTACCAGACCACGTATCTCGGTTTGAGATGTTACAGAATTCCGGTCATACTTCATGTCTCAAATGAAAACTACTCTATGTAAATTTTTTTCTCAAGTTTTTTTCTTCTCTGTGCGAAGAAAAATCTGAGAAAATTTCAAGAATTTATATTGATTTTTTCTCTTTCAAAAAAAATAAAATGGGAGCAGAGATTTTTAAACACTGCTGATCAGATTTGATAGTTTTACCGTCGATATTGAACTGTGAGTTTCTCAATGGTAATATCTCAAAACTTAAGAATTTTTTCCAATTCTAATTTTACTGTGTGGATTGTGATCGATAAATGAGTTTTGATTAATCAAAGGATTAATCAAAAATCATTTATCGATCACAATCCACACAGTTAAATTAGAATTGGAAAAAATTAGCGTATCGCGTGTTACCTATTTTTACAAGTTTTTGCTCAGAAGCACGAGTCATCACAAATCATGCAAAGGCATAATATGCCACCCTCAGCCGCATTTCTAGCAATTTTCTCTTTAAAGTCCTATACTAATCTAAATTTTTTCATTACGAGGACATATTGTAAACTTTTCATTTTATTTTACTGCTACCTAATGCAAACTTCTCCGGAATGCTGACTTTGCAGCATTTGTCAACTTATTTTTACAACCATTGCTTACTCCTTTTTTGTTACATTGTATTTGCCCCTTAATAAAAAAAAAAATAAATAAAAAAAAAATATTTGTCATATTTTGTTCAATTTTTGTTTTATTTTCATTTAGTTTGAAAAAAAAGAAGTCTTTGCGTTCTTCATGAGAAAAGCTTCCATCATAATTTTTATAGCTTGAGTTCAAAACCTAATTTAGCAATGTAGCGATGCAACCCAATTTTAGCATACCGACCGGCACCGGCACACTGTGACGCTAAACGACGTAAACATAAGTTTGACAACTATAGTCGAAAAATGCGTATCTCCATTAAACGTTGCAAAATATTTATTCTCGTCCTCCTCTTCTAAGAAAAACTTTTGTGGACATTAGCAATGTTGCAATAGGACTTCCAATTTTGGACTTATGTCACCAATTTGCAATGTTGTATCATTAAAATCATATTTGACTTGAAGCTACAACTTTTACCAGAATTTGTTTTTCCATGAGATTGCATTTCAGCCACACATTAATGCAATTCTCTTAAAAAAGGGAGAGCCTTTTGCCAAGTAGCCTTCTTGTCAAATTCACGAAAAATCAGCATCCTGGGGACGAATTCAAGGACGAAATAGCGGGAGAACGAGTAAACAAATCTAATTCTTCTTACATTTTTGGGTCCATGGACGCACCGTCAAATCGCAGGATGCACAAAAAGGGTCGACTGGGGAGGTTGGGGGGAGGGGAGGAGAGGGGAGCATCATCCCGAGGGAGCGGCGAGTGAAACGGGATGGGAGCTAAACCGCAGCCTCCAACCACTTGACTACCCCTCGACCCTTTTAGCCCTTTCGCTCTTTTGACGAACACGTGCCAAACTAACACCCCCCCCCCCCCATGGCACAAGTCCATTGGGGCAGGCCACTGTGAGCAACCGGTAGCGTTGCAGATTTACGAAGATTCTTCTCCGAATCGAGTTTGAAACCATGGGAGCACGTATCTTGGTTTGTGACGTTACAGATTTCCTCTATTATTTAAGGTAATTCGATGGACGCCATATTTTGTGTCAGAACGGCATGCGATATATCGCATCAATTGGTTCATTTTTTCAGCTACTCGTCATTTTTCTCCAATTTTGAGATCGCAATTCTGTTGTCAGGAGACTAAAGCACTCACTTACCAATTTTAACAATGAAATTCAACGTAATAAAGGCGTGGTTTTTTTAGAGAGAAAATATCGCATTCGAGTGCAGTTTCGATATTAGTATCGAATGCGATATTTTCTCTCTAAAAAAACCACGCCTTTATTACGTTGAATTTCTTCCTTAAAATTGGTAAGTGAGTGCTTTAGTCTCCTGACAACAGAACTGCGATCTCAAAATTGGAGAAAAATGACGAGTAGCTGAAAAAATGGTACCAATGGATGCCATATATCGCATGCCTTTCTGACACTAAATATGGCGTCCATCAAATCACCTTAAGAAAATGATGCTGCCTTGCTGAGGAAAAACGCCGTATGAACATTCCAGAGTTGCTGAATTTTCTTTAATAAAGATTTATTAAAAGAAACGACTTTAATTATTCAAAGATACCCTCTGTCACTTAAAAAAATTTTTAACTCGGTAAGAATCTTTTTCTGGGAATTATCATCTTGAATTTTTCTTTTTTCAGTGTAAATATTGTATGAAAGATCCAGAAAGTTCACCTCCTTTGACCTTTCTTATAAAGTCGCAACTCTAGTTTCAGGGCGTATCTCTATTTCCACTTGAGCCTCAGAAAGCATGGAGTTCTAGGGGAAAAAAAAGGTCACATGGAAATTAAGATTCTACTTTATGTCAAGGGGCGACGAAGGGGCCGATGTCAAGAACGCCAGGCATTTCCTATCTCTCTCGCAAACATTAGCGGGCTCCCTACCGGTTTTCTGTCTCTCTCGCACACTCATAGTCGTCCCGCTAGGCGATTTTCTGTCTCTCTCGCACATATAAACGGGCTCCCTGGCTATATTCTATCTCTCTCGCACACATTAGCGGGGTCCCTGCCTGTTTTCTGTCTCTCTCGCACATTCATAAGCGTCCCGCCACACTATTTTCTGTCTCTCTCGAACACAAAAGCGGGCTCCCTGGTTGGTTTCTATCTCTCTCGCACACATTAGAGGGGTCCCTGGCTGTTTCTTGTCTCTCTCGCACACTAATAGGCGTCCCGCCAGGCGATTTTCTGTCCCTCTCGCACACTTTAGCGAGCCGCCTGGCTATTTTCTGTCTCTCTCGCACACAATCGCGTCGTGCAAGGCGATTTTCTATCTCTCTCGCACTCATACGCTTGGTACCTGGGCGATTTTCTGTCTCTCTCGCACTGGAAACGGGGCAACCGAGGGTGCAACCACTCTCGGAGGGTCGCGGGGGAACGCGATGCTCCTTTGACGGAAAAACCACCCAAGTCCCGCCTGGCTATTTGCTGTCTCTCTCGCACTCATACGCTTCCTACCCGGGCGATTTTCTGTCTCTCTCGCACACTTTAGCGAGCCGCCTGGCTATTTTCTGTCTCTCTCGCACACAATCGCGTCGTGCAAGGCGATTTTCTATCTCTCTCGCACTCATACGCTTGGTACCTGGGCGATTTTCTGTCTCTCTCGCACTGGAAACGGGGCAACCGAGGGTGCAACCACTCTCGGAGGGTCGCGGGGGAACGCGATGCTGCTTTGACGGAAAAACCACCCAAGTCCCGCCTGGCTATTTGCTGTCTCTCTCGCACTCATACGCTTCCTACCCGGGCGATTTTCTGTCTCTCTCGCACACTTTAGCGAGCCGCCTGGCTATTTTCTGTCTCTCTCGCACACAATCGCGTCGTGCAAGGCGATTTTCTATCTCTCTCGCACTCATACGCTTGGTACCTGGGCGATTTTCTGTCTCTCTCGCACTGGAAACGGGGCAACCGAGGGTGCAACCACTCTCGGAGGGTCGCGGGGGAACGCGATGCTGCTTTGACGGAAAAACCACCCAAGTCCCGCCTGGCTATTTGCTGTCTCTCTCGCACTCATACGCTTCCTACCCGGGCGATTTTCTGTCTCTCTCGCACACTTTAGCGAGCCGCCTGGCTATTTTCTGTCTCTCTCGCACACAATCGCGTCGTGCAAGGCGATTTTCTATCTCTCTCGCACTCATACGCTTGGTACCTGGGCGATTTTCTGTCTCTCTCGCACTGGAAACGGGGCAACCGAGGGTGCAACCACTCTCGGAGGGTCGCGGGGGAACGCGATGCTGCTTTGACGGAAAAACCACCCAAGTCCCGCCTGGCTATTTGCTGTCTCTCTCGCACTCATACGCTTCCTACCCGGGCGATTTTCTGTCTCTCTCGCACACTTTAGCGAGCCGCCTGGCTATTTTCTGTCTCTCTCGCACACAATCGCGTCGTGCAAGGCGATTTTCTATCTCTCTCGCACTCATACGCTTGGTACCTGGGCGATTTTCTGTCTCTCTCGCACTGGAAACGGGGCAACCGAGGGTGCAACCACTCTCGGAGGGTCGCGGGGGAACGCGATGCTGCTTTGACGGAAAAACCACCCAAGTCCCGCCTGGCTATTTGCTGTCTCTCTCGCACTCATACGCTTCCTACCCGGGCGATTTTCTGTCTCTCTCGCACACTTTAGCGAGCCGCCTGGCTATTTTCTGTCTCTCTCGCACACAATCGCGTCGTGCAAGGCGATTTTCTATCTCTCTCGCACTCATACGCTTGGTACCTGGGCGATTTTCTGTCTCTCTCGCACTGGAAACGGGGCAACCGAGGGTGCAACCACTCTCGGAGGGTCGCGGGGGAACGCGATGCTGCTTTGACGGAAAAACCACCCAAGTCCCGCCTGGCTATTTGCTGTCTCTCTCGCACTCATACGCTTCCTACCCGGGCGATTTTCTGTCTCTCTCGCACACTTTAGCGAGCCGCCTGGCTATTTTCTGTCTCTCTCGCACACAATCGCGTCGTGCAAGGCGATTTTCTATCTCTCTCGCACTCATACGCTTGGTACCTGGGCGATTTTCTGTCTCTCTCGCACTGGAAACGGGGCAACCGAGGGTGCAACCACTCTCGGAGGGTCGCGGGGGAACGCGATGCTGCTTTGACGGAAAAACCACCCAAGTCCCGCCTGGCTATTTGCTGTCTCTCTCGCACTCATACGCTTCCTACCCGGGCGATTTTCTGTCTCTCTCGCACACTTTAGCGAGCCGCCTGGCTATTTTCTGTCTCTCTCGCACACAATCGCGTCGTGCAAGGCGATTTTCTATCTCTCTCGCACTCATACGCTTGGTACCTGGGCGATTTTCTGTCTCTCTCGCACTGGAAACGGGGCAACCGAGGGTGCAACCACTCTCGGAGGGTCGCGGGGGAACGCGATGCTGCTTTGACGGAAAAACCACCCAAGTCCCGCCTGGCTATTTGCTGTCTCTCTCGCACTCATACGCTTCCTACCCGGGCGATTTTCTGTCTCTCTCGCACACTTTAGCGAGCCGCCTGGCTATTTTCTGTCTCTCTCGCACACAATCGCGTCGTGCAAGGCGATTTTCTATCTCTCTCGCACTCATACGCTTGGTACCTGGGCGATTTTCTGTCTCTCTCGCACTGGAAACGGGGCAACCGAGGGTGCAACCACTCTCGGAGGGTCGCGGGGGAACGCGATGCTGCTTTGACGGAAAAACCACCCAAGTCCCGCCTGGCTATTTGCTGTCTCTCTCGCACTCATACGCTTCCTACCCGGGCGATTTTCTGTCTCTCTCGCACACTTTAGCGAGCCGCCTGGCTATTTTCTGTCTCTCTCGCACACAATCGCGTCGTGCAAGGCGATTTTCTATCTCTCTCGCACTCATACGCTTGGTACCTGGGCGATTTTCTGTCTCTCTCGCACTGGAAACGGGGCAACCGAGGGTGCAACCACTCTCGGAGGGTCGCGGGGGAACGCGATGCTGCTTTGACGGAAAAACCACCCAAGTCCCGCCTGGCTATTTGCTGTCTCTCTCGCACTCATACGCTTCCTACCCGGGCGATTTTCTGTCTCTCTCGCACACTTTAGCGAGCCGCCTGGCTATTTTCTGTCTCTCTCGCACACAATCGCGTCGTGCAAGGCGATTTTCTATCTCTCTCGCACTCATACGCTTGGTACCTGGGCGATTTTCTGTCTCTCTCGCACTGGAAACGGGGCAACCGAGGGTGCAACCACTCTCGGAGGGTCGCGGGGGAACGCGATGCTGCTTTGACGGAAAAACCACCCAAGTCCCGCCTGGCTATTTGCTGTCTCTCTCGCACTCATACGCTTCCTACCCGGGCGATTTTCTGTCTCTCTCGCACACTTTAGCGAGCCGCCTGGCTATTTTCTGTCTCTCTCGCACACAATCGCGTCGTGCAAGGCGATTTTCTATCTCTCTCGCACTCATACGCTTGGTACCTGGGCAATTCTCTGTCTCTCTAGCACTGGAAACGGGGCAACCGAGGGTGCAACCACTCTGAAAATTGCCCGGGTAGGAAGCGTATGAGTGCGAGAGAGACAGCAAATAGCCAGGCGGGACTTGGGTGGTTTTTCCGTCAAAGCAGCATAGCGTTCCCCCGCGACCCTCCGAGAGTGGTTGCACCCTCGGTTGCCCCGTTTCCAGTGCGAGAGAGACAGAAAATCGCCCAGGTACCAAGCGTATGAGTGCGAGAGAGATAGAAAATCGCCTTGCACGACGCGATTGTGTGCGAGAGAGACAGAAAATAGCCAGGCGGCTCGCTAAAGTGTGCGAGAGAGACAGAAAATCGCCCGGGTAGGAAGCGTATGAGTGCGAGAGAGACAGCAAATAGCCAGGCGGGACTTGGGTGGTTTTTCCGTCAAAGCAGCATCGCGTTCCCCCGCGACCCTCCGAGAGTGGTTGCACCCTCGGTTGCCCCGTTTCCAGTGCGAGAGAGACAGAAAATCGCCCAGGTACCAAGCGTATGAGTGCGAGAGAGATAGAAAATCGCCTTGCACGACGCGATTGTGTGCGAGAGAGACAGAAAATAGCCAGGCGGCTCGCTAAAGTGTGCGAGAGAGACAGAAAATCGCCCGGGTAGGAAGCGTATGAGTGCGAGAGAGACAGCAAATAGCCAGGCGGGACTTGGGTGGTTTTTCCGTCAAAGCAGCATCGCGTTCCCCCGCGACCCTCCGAGAGTGGTTGCACCCTCGGTTGCCCCGTTTCCAGTGCGAGAGAGACAGAAAATCGCCCAGGTACCAAGCGTATGAGTGCGAGAGAGATAGAAAATCGCCTTGCACGACGCGATTGTGTGCGAGAGAGACAGAAAATAGCCAGGCGGCTCGCTAAAGTGTGCGAGAGAGACAGAAAATCGCCCGGGTAGGAAGCGTATGAGTGCGAGAGAGACAGCAAATAGCCAGGCGGGACTTGGGTGGTTTTTCCGTCAAAGGAGCATCGCGTTCCCCCGCGACCCTCCGAGAGTGGTTGCACCCTCGGTTGCCCCGTTTCCAGTGCGAGAGAGACAGAAAATCGCCCAGGTACCAAGCGTATGAGTGCGAGAGAGATAGAAAATCGCCTTGCACGACGCGATTGTGTGCGAGAGAGACAGAAAATAGCCAGGCGGGACTTGGGTGGTTTTTCCGTCAAAGGAGCATCGCGTTCCCCCGCGACCCTCCGAGAGTGGTTGCACCCTCGGTTGCCCCGTTTCCAGTGCGAGGGAGACAGAAAATCGCCCAGGTACCAAGCGTATGAGTGCGAGAGAGATAGAAAATCGCCTTGCACGACGCGATTGTGTGCGAGAGAGACAGAAAATAGCCAGGCGGCTCGCTAAAGTGTGCGAGAGAGACAGAAAATCGCCCGGGTAGGAAGCGTATGAGTGCGAGAGAGACAGCAAATAGCCAGGCGGGACTTGGGTGGTTTTTCCGTCAAAGCAGCATCGCGTTCCCCGCGACCCTCCGAGAGTGGTTGCACCCTCGGTTGCCCCGTTTCCAGTGCGAGAGAGACAGAAAATCGCCCAGGTACCAAGCGTATGAGTGCGAGAGAGATAGAAAATCGCCTTGCACGACGCGATTGTGTGCGAGAGAGACAGAAAATAGCCAGGCGGCTCGCTAAAGTGTGCGAGAGAGACAGAAAATCGCCCGGGTAGGAAGCGTATGAGTGCGAGAGAGACAGCAAATAGCCAGGCGGGACTTGGGTGGTTTTTCCGTCAAAGCAGCATCGCGTTCCCCCGCGACCCTCCGAGAGTGGTTGCACCCTCGGTTGCCCCGTTTCCAGTGCGAGAGAGACAGAAAATCGCCCAGGTACCAAGCGTATGAGTGCGAGAGAGATAGAAAATCGCCTTGCACGACGCGATTGTGTGCGAGAGAGACAGAAAATAGCCAGGCGGCTCGCTAAAGTGTGCGAGAGAGACAGAAAATCGCCCGGGTAGGAAGCGTATGAGTGCGAGAGAGACAGCAAATAGCCAGGCGGGACTTGGGTGGTTTTTCCGTCAAAGCAGCATCGCGTTCCCCCGCGACCCTCCGAGAGTGGTTGCACCCTCGGTTGCCCCGTTTCCAGTGCGAGAGAGACAGAAAATCGCCCAGGTACCAAGCGTATGAGTGCGAGAGAGATAGAAAATCGCCTTGCACGACGCGATTGTGTGCGAGAGAGACAGAAAATAGCCAGGCGGCTCGCTAAAGTGTGCGAGAGAGACAGAAAATCGCCCGGGTAGGAAGCGTATGAGTGCGAGAGAGACAGCAAATAGCCAGGCGGGACTTGGGTGGTTTTTCCGTCAAAGGAGCATCGCGTTCCCCCGCGACCCTCCGAGAGTGGTTGCACCCTCGGTTGCCCCGTTTCCAGTGCGAGAGAGACAGAAAATCGCCCAGGTACCAAGCGTATGAGTGCGAGAGAGATAGAAAATCGCCTTGCACGACGCGATTGTGTGCGAGAGAGACAGAAAATCAGCCGCAGGGCGAGGGACGCTGTGCGGCTGGTTGGTTTTTCCGTCAAAGGAGCATCGCGTTCCCCCGCGACCCTCCGAGAGTGGTTGCACCCTCGGTTGCCCCGTTTCCAGTGCGAGAGAGACAGAAAATCGCCCAGGTACCAAGCGTATGAGTGCGAGAGAGATAGAAAATCGCCTTGCACGACGCGATTGTGTGCGAGAGAGACAGAAAATAGCCAGGCGGCTCGCTAAAGTGTGCGAGAGAGACAGAAAATCGCCCGGGTAGGAAGCGTATGAGTGCGAGAGAGACAGCAAATAGCCAGGCGGGACTTGGGTGGTTTTTCCGTCAAAGCAGCATCGCGTTCCCCCGCGACCCTCCGAGAGTGGTTGCACCCTCGGTTGCCCCGTTTCCAGTGCGAGAGAGACAGAAAATCGCCCAGGTACCAAGCGTATGAGTGCGAGAGAGATAGAAAATCGCCTTGCACGACGCGATTGTGTGCGAGAGAGACAGAAAATAGCCAGGCGGCTCGCTAAAGTGTGCGAGAGAGACAGAAAATCGCCCGGGTAGGAAGCGTATGAGTGCGAGAGAGACAGCAAATAGCCAGGCGGGACTTGGGTGGTTTTTCCGTCAAAGCAGCATCGCGTTCCCCCGCGACCCTCCGAGAGTGGTTGCACCCTCGGTTGCCCCGTTTCCAGTGCGAGAGAGACAGAAAATCGCCCAGGTACCAAGCGTATGAGTGCGAGAGAGATAGAAAATCGCCTTGCACGACGCGATTGTGTGCGAGAGAGACAGAAAATAGCCAGGCGGCTCGCTAAAGTGTGCGAGAGAGACAGAAAATCGCCCGGGTAGGAAGCGTATGAGTGCGAGAGAGACAGCAAATAGCCAGGCGGGACTTGGGTGGTTTTTCCGTCAAAGCAGCATCGCGTTCCCCCGCGACCCTCCGAGAGTGGTTGCACCCTCGGTTGCCCCGTTTCCAGTGCGAGAGAGACAGAAAATCGCCCAGGTACCAAGCGTATGAGTGCGAGAGAGATAGAAAATCGCCTTGCACGACGCGATTGTGTGCGAGAGAGACAGAAAATAGCCAGGCGGCTCGCTAAAGTGTGCGAGAGAGACAGAAAATCGCCCGGGTAGGAAGCGTATGAGTGCGAGAGAGACAGCAAATAGCCAGGCGGGACTTGGGTGGTTTTTCCGTCAAAGCAGCATCGCGTTCCCCCGCGACCCTCCGAGAGTGGTTGCACCCTCGGTTGCCCCGTTTCCAGTGCGAGAGAGACAGAAAATCGCCCAGGTACCAAGCGTATGAGTGCGAGAGAGATAGAAAATCGCCTTGCACGACGCGATTGTGTGCGAGAGAGACAGAAAATAGCCAGGCGGCTCGCTAAAGTGTGCGAGAGAGACAGAAAATCGCCCGGGTAGGAAGCGTATGAGTGCGAGAGAGACAGCAAATAGCCAGGCGGGACTTGGGTGGTTTTTCCGTCAAAGCAGCATCGCGTTCCCCCGCGACCCTCCGAGAGTGGTTGCACCCTCGGTTGCCCCGTTTCCAGTGCGAGAGAGACAGAAAATCGCCCAGGTACCAAGCGTATGAGTGCGAGAGAGATAGAAAATCGCCTTGCACGACGCGATTGTGTGCGAGAGAGACAGAAAATAGCCAGGCGGCTCGCTAAAGTGTGCGAGAGAGACAGAAAATCGCCCGGGTAGGAAGCGTATGAGTGCGAGAGAGACAGCAAATAGCCAGGCGGGACTTGGGTGGTTTTTCCGTCAAAGGAGCATCGCGTTCCCCCGCGACCCTCCGAGAGTGGTTGCACCCTCGGTTGCCCCGTTTCCAGTGCGAGAGAGACAGAAAATCGCCCAGGTACCAAGCGTATGAGTGCGAGAGAGATAGAAAATCGCCTTGCACGACGCGATTGTGTGCGAGAGAGACAGAAAATAGCCAGGCGCTGCTAAAGTGTGCGAGAGAGACAGAAAATCGCCAGGCGGCTCGCTAAAGTGTGCGAGAGAGACAGAAAATCGCCCGGGTAGGAAGCGTATGAGTGCGAGAGAGACAGCAAATAGCCAGGCGGGACTTGGGTGGTTTTTCCGTCAAGGCAGCATCGCGTTCCCCCGCGACCCTCCGAGAGTGGTTGCACCCTCGGTTGCCCCGTTTCCAGTGCGAGAGAGACAGAAAATCGCCCAGGTACCAAGCGTATGAGTGCGAGAGAGATAGAAAATCGCCCGAGTGTGTGCGAGGGCGAAGCAGGCGGATGTGTAGTGCGTGAGAGGAGACAGCAAATAGCCAGGCGGGACTTGGGTGGTTTTTCCGTCAAGGCAGCATCGCGTTCCCCCGCGACCCTCCGAGAGTGGTTGCACCCTCGGTTGCCCCGTTTCCAGTAGGAGAGAGAAAGAAAATCGCCCAGGTACCAAGCGTATGAGTGCGAGAGAGATAGAAAATCGCCTTTCACGACGCGATTGTGTGCGAGAGAGACAGAAAATAGCCAGGCGGCTCGCTAAAGTGTGCGAGAGAGACAGAAAATCGCCCGGGTAGGAAGCGTATGAGTGCGAGAGAGACAGCAAATAGCCAGGCGGGACTTGGGTGGTTTTTCCGTCAAAGCAGCATCGCGTTCCCCCGCGACCCTCCGAGAGTGGTTGCACCCTCGGTTGCCCCGTTTCCAGTGCGAGAGAGACAGAAAATCGCCCAGGTACCAAGCGTATGAGTGCGAGAGAGATAGAAAATCGCCTTGCACGACGCGATTGTGTGCGAGAGAGACAGAAAATAGCCAGGCGGCTCGCTAAAGTGTGCGAGAGAGACAGAAAATCGCCCGGGTAGGAAGCGTATGAGTGCGAGAGAGACAGCAAATAGCCAGGCGGGACTTGGGTGGTTTTTCCGTCAAAGGAGCATCGCGTTCCCCCGCGACCCTCCGAGAGTGGTTGCACCCTCGGTTGCCCCGTTTCCAGTGCGAGAGAGACAGAAAATCGCCCAGGTACCAAGCGTATGAGTGCGAGAGAGATAGAAAATCGCCTTGCACGACGCGATTGTGTGCGAGAGAGACAGAAAATAGCCAGGCGGCTCGCTAAAGTGTGCGAGAGAGACAGAAAATCGCCCGGGTAGGAAGCGTATGAGTGCGAGAGAGACAGCAAATAGCCAGGCGGGACTTGGGTGGTTTTTCCGTCAAAGGAGCATCGCGTTCCCCCGCGACCCTCCGAGAGTGGTTGCACCCTCGGTTGCCCCGTTTCCAGTGCGAGAGAGACAGAAAATCGCCCAGGTACCAAGCGTATGAGTGCGAGAGAGATAGAAAATCGCCTTGCACGACGCGATTGTGTGCGAGAGAGACAGAAAATAGCCAGGCGGCTCGCTAAAGTGTGCGAGAGAGACAGAAAATCGCCCGGGTAGGAAGCGTATGAGTGCGAGAGAGACAGCAAATAGCCAGGCGGGACTTGGGTGGTTTTTCCGTCAAAGCAGCATCGCGTTCCCCCGCGACCCTCCGAGAGTGGTTGCACCCTCGGTTGCCCCGTTTCCAGTGCGAGAGAGACAGAAAATCGCCCAGGTACCAAGCGTATGAGTGCGAGAGAGATAGAAAATCGCCTTGCACGACGCGATTGTGTGCGAGAGAGACAGAAAATAGCCAGGCGGCTCGCTAAAGTGTGCGAGAGAGACAGAAAATCGCCCGGGTAGGAAGCGTATGAGTGCGAGAGAGACAGCAAATAGCCAGGCGGGACTTGGGTGGTTTTTCCGTCAAAGCAGCATCGCGTTCCCCCGCGACCCTCCGAGAGTGGTTGCACCCTCGGTTGCCCCGTTTCCAGTGCGAGAGAGACAGAAAATCGCCCAGGTACCAAGCGTATGAGTGCGAGAGAGATAGAAAATCGCCTTGCACGACGCGATTGTGTGCGAGAGAGACAGAAAATAGCCAGGCGGCTCGCTAAAGTGTGCGAGAGAGACAGAAAATCGCCCGGGTAGGAAGCGTATGAGTGCGAGAGAGACAGCAAATAGCCAGGCGGGACTTGGGTGGTTTTTCCGTCAAAGGAGCATCGCGTTCCCCCGCGACCCTCCGAGAGTGGTTGCACCCTCGGTTGCCCCGTTTCCAGTGCGAGAGAGACAGAAAATCGCCCAGGTACCAAGCGTATGAGTGCGAGAGAGATAGAAAATCGCCTTGCACGACGCGATTGTGTGCGAGAGAGACAGAAAATAGCCAGGCGGCTCGCTAAAGTGTGCGAGAGAGACAGAAAATCGCCCGGGTAGGAAGCGTATGAGTGCGAGAGAGACAGCAAATAGCCAGGCGGGACTTGGGTGGTTTTTCCGTCAAAGCAGCATCGCGTTCCCCCGCGACCCTCCGAGAGTGGTTGCACCCTCGGTTGCCCCGTTTCCAGTGCGAGAGAGACAGAAAATCGCCCAGGTACCAAGCGTATGAGTGCGAGAGAGATAGAAAATCGCCTTGCACGACGCGATTGTGTGCGAGAGAGACAGAAAATAGCCAGGCGGCTCGCTAAAGTGTGCGAGAGAGACAGAAAATCGCCCGGGTAGGAAGCGTATGAGTGCGAGAGAGACAGCAAATAGCCAGGCGGGACTTGGGTGGTTTTTCCGTCAAAGCAGCATCGCGTTCCCCCGCGACCCTCCGAGAGTGGTTGCACCCTCGGTTGCCCCGTTTCCAGTGCGAGAGAGACAGAAAATCGCCCAGGTACCAAGCGTATGAGTGCGAGAGAGATAGAAAATCGCCTTGCACGACGCGATTGTGTGCGAGAGAGACAGAAAATAGCCAGGCGGCTCGCTAAAGTGTGCGAGAGAGACAGAAAATCGCCCGGGTAGGAAGCGTATGAGTGCGAGAGAGACAGCAAATAGCCAGGCGGGACTTGGGTGGTTTTTCCGTCAAAGGAGCATCGCGTTCCCCCGCGACCCTCCGAGAGTGGTTGCACCCTCGGTTGCCCCGTTTCCAGTGCGAGAGAGACAGAAAATCGCCCAGGTACCAAGCGTATGAGTGCGAGAGAGATAGAAAATCGCCTTGCACGACGCGATTGTGTGCGAGAGAGACAGAAAATAGCCAGGCGGCTCGCTAAAGTGTGCGAGAGAGACAGAAAATCGCCCGGGTAGGAAGCGTATGAGTGCGAGAGAGACAGCAAATAGCCAGGCGGGACTTGGGTGGTTTTTCCGTCAAAGCAGCATCGCGTTCCCCCGCGACCCTCCGAGAGTGGTTGCACCCTCGGTTGCCCCGTTTCCAGTGCGAGAGAGACAGAAAATCGCCCAGGTACCAAGCGTATGAGTGCGAGAGAGATAGAAAATCGCCTTGCACGACGCGATTGTGTGCGAGAGAGACAGAAAATAGCCAGGCGGCTCGCTAAAGTGTGCGAGAGAGACAGAAAATCGCCCGGGTAGGAAGCGTATGAGTGCGAGAGAGACAGCAAATAGCCAGGCGGGACTTGGGTGGTTTTTCCGTCAAAGCAGCATCGCGTTCCCCCGCGACCCTCCGAGAGTGGTTGCACCCTCGGTTGCCCCGTTTCCAGTGCGAGAGAGACAGAAAATCGCCCAGGTACCAAGCGTATGAGTGCGAGAGAGATAGAAAATCGCCTTGCACGACGCGATTGTGTGCGAGAGAGACAGAAAATAGCCAGGCGGCTCGCTAAAGTGTGCGAGAGAGACAGAAAATCGCCCGGGTAGGAAGCGTATGAGTGCGAGAGAGACAGCAAATAGCCAGGCGGGACTTGGGTGGTTTTTCCGTCAAAGCAGCATCGCGTTCCCCCGCGACCCTCCGAGAGTGGTTGCACCCTCGGTTGCCCCGTTTCCAGTGCGAGAGAGACAGAAAATCGCCCAGGTACCAAGCGTATGAGTGCGAGAGAGATAGAAAATCGCCTTGCACGACGCGATTGTGTGCGAGAGAGACAGAAAATAGCCAGGCGGCTCGCTAAAGTGTGCGAGAGAGACAGAAAATCGCCCGGGTAGGAAGCGTATGAGTGCGAGAGAGACAGCAAATAGCCAGGCGGGACTTGGGTGGTTTTTCCGTCAAAGGCAGCATCGCGTTCCCCCGCGACCCTCCGAGAGTGGTTGCACCCTCGGTTGCCCCGTTTCCAGTGCGAGAGAGACAGAAAATCGCCCAGGTACCAAGCGTATGAGTGCGAGAGAGATAGAAAATCGCCTTGCACGACGCGATTGTGTGCGAGAGAGACAGAAAATAGCCAGGCGGCTCGCTAAAGTGTGCGAGAGAGACAGAAAATCGCCCGGGTAGGAAGCGTATGAGTGCGAGAGAGACAGCAAATAGCCAGGCGGGACTTGGGTGGTTTTTCCGTCAAAGCAGCATCGCGTTCCCCCGCGACCCTCCGAGAGTGGTTGCACCCTCGGTTGCCCCGTTTCCAGTGCGAGAGAGACAGAAAATCGCCCAGGTACCAAGCGTATGAGTGCGAGAGAGATAGAAAATCGCCTTGCACGACGCGATTGTGTGCGAGAGAGACAGAAAATAGCCAGGCGGCTCGCTAAAGTGTGCGAGAGAGACAGAAAATCGCCCGGGTAGGAAGCGTATGAGTGCGAGAGAGACAGCAAATAGCCAGGCGGGACTTGGGTGGTTTTTCCGTCAAAGCAGCATCGCGTTCCCCCGCGACCCTCCGAGAGTGGTTGCACCCTCGGTTGCCCCGTTTCCAGTGCGAGAGAGACAGAAAATCGCCCAGGTACCAAGCGTATGAGTGCGAGAGAGATAGAAAATCGCCTTGCACGACGCGATTGTGTGCGAGAGAGACAGAAAATAGCCAGGCGGCTCGCTAAAGTGTGCGAGAGAGACAGAAAATCGCCCGGGTAGGAAGCGTATGAGTGCGAGAGAGACAGCAAATAGCCAGGCGGGACTTGGGTGGTTTTTCCGTCAAAGCAGCATCGCGTTCCCCCGCGACCCTCCGAGAGTGGTTGCACCCTCGGTTGCCCCGTTTCCAGTGCGAGAGAGACAGAAAATCGCCCAGGTACCAAGCGTATGAGTGCGAGAGAGATAGAAAATCGCCTTGCACGACGCGATTGTGTGCGAGAGAGACAGAAAATAGCCAGGCGGCTCGCTAAAGTGTGCGAGAGAGACAGAAAATCGCCCGGGTAGGAAGCGTATGAGTGCGAGAGAGACAGCAAATAGCCAGGCGGGACTTGGGTGGTTTTTCCGTCAAAGGAGCATCGCGTTCCCCCGCGACCCTCCGAGAGTGGTTGCACCCTCGGTTGCCCCGTTTCCAGTGCGAGAGAGACAGAAAATCGCCCAGGTACCAAGCGTATGAGTGCGAGAGAGATAGAAAATCGCCTTGCACGACGCGATTGTGTGCGAGAGAGACAGAAAATAGCCAGGCGGCTCGCTAAAGTGTGCGAGAGAGACAGAAAATCGCCCGGGTAGGAAGCGTATGAGTGCGAGAGAGACAGCAAATAGCCAGGCGGGACTTGGGTGGTTTTTCCGTCAAAGGAGCATCGCGTTCCCCCGCGACCCTCCGAGAGTGGTTGCACCCTCGGTTGCCCCGTTTCCAGTGCGAGAGAGACAGAAAATCGCCCAGGTACCAAGCGTATGAGTGCGAGAGAGATAGAAAATCGCCTTGCACGACGCGATTGTGTGCGAGAGAGACAGAAAATAGCCAGGCGGCTCGCTAAAGTGTGCGAGAGAGACAGAAAATCGCCCGGGTAGGAAGCGTATGAGTGCGAGAGAGACAGCAAATAGCCAGGCGGGACTTGGGTGGTTTTTCCGTCAAAGGAGCATCGCGTTCCCCCGCGACCCTCCGAGAGTGGTTGCACCCTCGGTTGCCCCGTTTCCAGTGCGAGAGAGACAGAAAATCGCCCAGGTACCAAGCGTATGAGTGCGAGAGAGATAGAAAATCGCCTTGCACGACGCGATTGTGTGCGAGAGAGACAGAAAATAGCCAGGCGGCTCGCTAAAGTGTGCGAGAGAGACAGAAAATCGCCCGGGTAGGAAGCGTATGAGTGCGAGAGAGACAGCAAATAGCCAGGCGGGACTTGGGTGGTTTTTCCGTCAAAGCAGCATCGCGTTCCCCCGCGACCCTCCGAGAGTGGTTGCACCCTCGGTTGCCCCGTTTCCAGTGCGAGAGAGACAGAAAATCGCCCAGGTACCAAGCGTATGAGTGCGAGAGAGATAGAAAATCGCCTTGCACGACGCGATTGTGTGCGAGAGAGACAGAAAATAGCCAGGCGGCTCGCTAAAGTGTGCGAGAGAGACAGAAAATCGCCCGGGTAGGAAGCGTATGAGTGCGAGAGAGACAGCAAATAGCCAGGCGGGACTTGGGTGGTTTTTCCGTCAAAGCAGCATCGCGTTCCCCCGCGACCCTCCGAGAGTGGTTGCACCCTCGGTTGCCCCGTTTCCAGTGCGAGAGAGACAGAAAATCGCCCAGGTACCAAGCGTATGAGTGCGAGAGAGATAGAAAATCGCCTTGCACGACGCGATTGTGTGCGAGAGAGACAGAAAATAGCCAGGCGGCTCGCTAAAGTGTGCGAGAGAGACAGAAAATCGCCCGGGTAGGAAGCGTATGAGTGCGAGAGAGACAGCAAATAGCCAGGCGGGACTTGGGTGGTTTTTCCGTCAAAGCAGCATCGCGTTCCCCCGCGACCCTCCGAGAGTGGTTGCACCCTCGGTTGCCCCGTTTCCAGTGCGAGAGAGACAGAAAATCGCCCAGGTACCAAGCGTATGAGTGCGAGAGAGATAGAAAATCGCCTTGCACGACGCGATTGTGTGCGAGAGAGACAGAAAATAGCCAGGCGGCTCGCTAAAGTGTGCGAGAGAGACAGAAAATCGCCCGGGTAGGAAGCGTATGAGTGCGAGAGAGACAGCAAATAGCCAGGCGGGACTTGGGTGGTTTTTCCGTCAAAGCAGCATCGCGTTCCCCCGCGACCCTCCGAGAGTGGTTGCACCCTCGGTTGCCCCGTTTCCAGTGCGAGAGAGACAGAAAATCGCCCAGGTACCAAGCGTATGAGTGCGAGAGAGATAGAAAATCGCCTTGCACGACGCGATTGTGTGCGAGAGAGACAGAAAATAGCCAGGCGGCTCGCTAAAGTGTGCGAGAGAGACAGAAAATCGCCCGGGTAGGAAGCGTATGAGTGCGAGAGAGACAGCAAATAGCCAGGCGGGACTTGGGTGGTTTTTCCGTCAAAGCAGCATCGCGTTCCCCCGCGACCCTCCGAGAGTGGTTGCACCCTCGGTTGCCCCGTTTCCAGTGCGAGAGAGACAGAAAATCGCCCAGGTACCAAGCGTATGAGTGCGAGAGAGATAGAAAATCGCCTTGCACGACGCGATTGTGTGCGAGAGAGACAGAAAATAGCCAGGCGGCTCGCTAAAGTGTGCGAGAGAGACAGAAAATCGCCCGGGTAGGAAGCGTATGAGTGCGAGAGAGACAGCAAATAGCCAGGCGGGACTTGGGTGGTTTTTCCGTCAAAGCAGCATCGCGTTCCCCCGCGACCCTCCGAGAGTGGTTGCACCCTCGGTTGCCCCGTTTCCAGTGCGAGAGAGACAGAAAATCGCCCAGGTACCAAGCGTATGAGTGCGAGAGAGATAGAAAATCGCCTTGCACGACGCGATTGTGTGCGAGAGAGACAGAAAATAGCCAGGCGGCTCGCTAAAGGTGCGAGAGAGACAGAAAATCGCCCGGGTAGGAAGCGTATGAGTGCGAGAGAGACAGCAAATAGCCAGGCGGGACTTGGGTGGTTTTTCCGTCAAAGCAGCATCGCGTTCCCCCGCGACCCTCCGAGAGTGGTTGCACCCTCGGTTGCCCCGTTTCCAGTGCGAGAGAGACAGAAAATCGCCCAGGTACCAAGCGTATGAGTGCGAGAGAGATAGAAAATCGCCTTGCACGACGCGATTGTGTGCGAGAGAGACAGAAAATAGCCAGGCGGCTCGCTAAAGTGTGCGAGAGAGACAGAAAATCGCCCGGGTAGGAAGCGTATGAGTGCGAGAGAGACAGCAAATAGCCAGGCGGGACTTGGGTGGTTTTTCCGTCAAAGCAGCATCGCGTTCCCCCGCGACCCTCCGAGAGTGGTTGCACCCTCGGTTGCCCCGTTTCCAGTGCGAGAGAGACAGAAAATCGCCCAGGTACCAAGCGTATGAGTGCGAGAGAGATAGAAAATCGCCTTGCACGACGCGATTGTGTGCGAGAGAGACAGAAAATAGCCAGGCGGCTCGCTAAAGTGTGCGAGAGAGACAGAAAATCGCCCGGGTAGGAAGCGTATGAGTGCGAGAGAGACAGCAAATAGCCAGGCGGGACTTGGGTGGTTTTTCCGTCAAAGCAGCATCGCGTTCCCCCGCGACCCTCCGAGAGTGGTTGCACCCTCGGTTGCCCCGTTTCCAGTGCGAGAGAGACAGAAAATCGCCCAGGTACCAAGCGTATGAGTGCGAGAGAGATAGAAAATCGCCTTGCACGACGCGATTGTGTGCGAGAGAGACAGAAAATAGCCAGGCGGCTCGCTAAAAGTGTGCGAGAGAGACAGAAAATCGCCCGGGTAGGAAGCGTATGAGTGCGAGAGAGACAGCAAATAGCCAGGCGGGACTTGGGTGGTTTTTCCGTCAAAGCAGCATCGCGTTCCCCCGCGACCCTCCGAGAGTGGTTGCACCCTCGGTTGCCCCGTTTCCAGTGCGAGAGAGACAGAAAATCGCCCAGGTACCAAGCGTATGAGTGCGAGAGAGATAGAAAATCGCCTTGCACGACGCGATTGTGTGCGAGAGAGACAGAAAATAGCCAGGCGGCTCGCTAAAGTGTGCGAGAGAGACAGAAAATCGCCCGGGTAGGAAGCGTATGAGTGCGAGAGAGACAGCAAATAGCCAGGCGGGACTTGGGTGGTTTTTCCGTCAAAGCAGCATCGCGTTCCCCCGCGACCCTCCGAGAGTGGTTGCACCCTCGGTTGCCCCGTTTCCAGTGCGAGAGAGACAGAAAATCGCCCAGGTACCAAGCGTATGAGTGCGAGAGAGATAGAAAATCGCCTTGCACGACGCGATTGTGTGCGAGAGAGACAGAAAATAGCCAGGCGGCTCGCTAAAGTGTGCGAGAGAGACAGAAAATCGCCCGGGTAGGAAGCGTATGAGTGCGAGAGAGACAGCAAATAGCCAGGCGGGACTTGGGTGGTTTTTCCGTCAAAGCAGCATCGCGTTCCCCCGCGACCCTCCGAGAGTGGTTGCACCCTCGGTTGCCCCGTTTCCAGTGCGAGAGAGACAGAAAATCGCCCGGGTAGGAAGCGTATGAGTGCGAGAGAGACAGCAAATAGCCAGGCGGGACTTGGGTGGTTTTTCCGTCAAAGCAGCATCGCGTTCCCCCGCGACCCTCCGAGAGTGGTTGCACCCTCGGTTGCCCCGTTTCCAGTGCGAGAGAGACAGAAAATCGCCCAGGTACCATGCGAGCCGCCTGGCTATTTTCTGTCTCTCTCGCACACAATCGCGTCGTGCAAAGCGATTTTCTATCTCTCTCGCACTCATACGCTTGGTTCCTGGGCGATTTTTTGTCGCTCCCGCACACTCATTTGCGTCCCGCCAGGCGATTTTCCGTCTCTATCGCATACTTTTTCGGGGTCCCTGGCTGTTTTCAATCAGTCTCGCACACTCTTATAAGTCCCGCCAGGCGATTTTCTCTCTCTCGCGCACATAAGCGGGCTCCCTGGGTGCTTCTATCTCTCTCGCACACATTAGCGGGGTCCAAGGCTGTTTTTTATCCCTCTCGCACAAAAATACAGGCTCGGCCTCGTAATTTGGTCCGTGGTGGTAGTGCAGATCCCGAATCCGGTTGCCCCGCAAAAACACCGGAGTGCTTTCCGACCATGAGCCCTGGAAAGAACGGCCGTAAACGGGGACTAAGGCTCAAATTGGATTGGTCCATACGCTGTTTTGTCCGTTCTCTCTCTCGCACTCATTGCTCAGATGCGGCACGTCAAAGGAGCACCCTTCGCTTTGACAAGCCGCCCCGATTGTCGTCTATCTCTCTCCCACTCATAGATCAGATGCGGCAACCCGCGGCTCGTCAAAGGGACACACACACACACACTCGCAAGAATACAGGCTGGGCCTCGTAATTTGGTCCGCGGTGGTAGTGCCGATCCCGAATCCGGTTGCCCCAAAAAAACACCGGAGTGCTTTCCGACCATGAGCCCTGGAATGAACGGACGTAAACGGGGACTAAGGCTCAATTTGGATTGGTCCATACGCTGTTTTGTCCGTTCTCTCTCTCGCACTCATTGCTCAGATGCGGCACGTCAAAGGAGCACCCTCGGCTTTGACAAGCCGCCCCGATTGTCGTCTATCTCTCTCCCACTCATTGATCAGATGTGGCAACCCGCGGCTCCTCAAAGGGACACACACACACACACTCGAAAAAATTCAGGCTGGGCCTCGTAATTTGGTCCGCGGTGGTGGTGCCGATCCCGAATCCGGTTGCCCCGAAAAAACACCGGAGTGCTTTCCGACCATGAGCCCTGGAAAGAACGGCCGTATACGGGGATCAAGGCTCAACTTGGATTGGTCCATACGCTGTTTTGTCCGTTCTCTTTCTCGCACTCATTCCTCAGATGCGGCACGTCAAAGGAGCACCCTTGGCTTTGACAAGCCGCTGCTTTATCGTCTACCTCTCTCCCACTCATTGATCAGATGCGGCAACCCGCGGCTCGTCGAAGGGACACACACACACTCGCAAGAATACAGGCTGGGCCTCGTAATTTGGTCCGCGGTGGTAGTGCCGATCCCGAATCCGGTTGCCCCGAAAAAACACCGGAGTGCTTTCCGACCATGAGCCCTGGAAAGAACGGCCGTAAACGGGGACTAAGGCTCAACTTGGATTGGTCCATACGCTGTTTTGTCCGTTCTCTCTCTCGCACTCATTCCTCAGATGCGACACGTCAAAGGAGCACCATCGGCTTTGACAAGCCGCTGCTTTATCGTCTATCTCTCTCCCACTCATTGATCAGATGCGGCAACCCGCGGCTCGTCAAAGGGACACACACTTACTCGCAATCATAGGCGTCCCGCCAGGCGATTTTCTGTCTCTCTCTCACACATAGCGGGCTTCCTGGCTGTTTTCTATCTCTCTCGCACACATTAGCGGGGTCCCCTTCTGTTTTGTATCTCTCTTGCACACTCTTAGGCGTCCCGCCAGGCGATTTTCTGTCTCTCTCGCACACATAAGCGGGCTCACAGGCTTTTTTCTAGCTCTCTCGCACACTCATAGGCGTCCCGCCAGGCGGTTTTCTATCTCTCTCGCCGACTCAAGCAGGCTTCCTGGCTGTTTTCTGTTTTCCTCGCTCATATAAGTGGGCTCACTGGCTGTATTCTATCCCTCTTGTACACTTAAGCAGGCTCATAGCCTGAAATATCGCACGAAAGCTCCAGAATTTTCAACTTCTTTGACCTTCCTTATAACGTCGCTCCACTGGCGGACGGGCGTAACTCGATTTCAAACAGAGGTGGATTTTGCAATTTGGCAACAACGGATTCCCTCCATTTAAACCTTTGTTTAACCTTGTTGTCATTTCTTGTCGGAGCACCTGACCCCTTTAAGATTCGATACATTTTCATATGTTTAAATGGAGAAAATCAACGTTGCCAATTTGCTAGATCGGCCAATGATTTCAAAATGAGCCCCAGGAAGCATAGCAAAACAGGGCTCACGTGAAAATTGAGATACGCCTTTATGCCAAGAGGCGACGAAAAGTGACCGTCCCTAGAACAGAGACCTCAGCCCAATTATCACAGGTTGCATCTACTTGCGATTACGATACAAAGTGGACGTATCCAAATCAAAAGGAACTATACCCATTTTGACATAAGCCTTGAGAGATGATCCATGGGAGTTCAACTCAGAATGGATACAGTTCCTTTTGATTGAATCGTCCATGTAAAATTCCTACTCCATCGGAATGATGTGTATGTTGCATGTCTACTAATTGAAGGCGCTTTTGTTGTTGCAATTTATTTCAGTAACATTGAAATGGGCCAAAATTCGTGTCGGATTTGGAGATTGCCAATTTTTCTGATATGCGGGATTCATTTTTTTTTTTTTTTTTTTTTTAAATCGGCATTTAATGACCAATTATTTGAAAATATTGAAATTTAATGGCTAAGAAAAATACTCCTTTATTGCAGTATACATTTGGTGATTTGTGCCACCTGAAAGTCTCCATCCATCGATAACATCTACTAGCACCTTAATTTTCTTTTAAATAATAAAGTATCCAATTCTGTTCAAGCTTCTTAAATGTTTAGTGCTGTTAAAATATTGGAAGGCTTTTTAATTATTGGACCTAATTTTGTCTCGCAAAACGAGCGTACTTACATATGTGTACACTCGGGTTTATAGTCACAACGGCCGCATTAAAGTCCGTAAAGGTTTTGAATCTGCTGCAGTAGCGTGGCGTGAATAATCGATTATCGATATCTCGCCATTTGAAGCTATGGTAAAGAATCGATTGCTAAGGTGTTCGCTGCGAACACCCTGATAATCGATATTTTTCCATAGGTTTAAATGGCATAACAATCGATACATCGCAATTCACGCCATGCAATGCATCCAGCCTCAGCTCGTTGTTGGATATTAATTTTAGTGCTAGAGTGTAACAAAAGGTCCTCGCTTTTGTGATCAAATCTAAGAGCAAACCAAATGGACCGCATTGAGCAGAAAGGAACCAAGCCACATCAGCTATTGCAAACTTTAATTAGGAAAATTAATGTTTTACATGGAATCAGTTGTGCGGATTTTTGTGCAAATTTCACAGAATTTTCTGGACAGCACAAAGCAAATTCCCTGAAATTTTCAAAGAAATCCTCACAAGAGTTCTCCTGTAAAATATTAAATTGCAAAGTTTTTAGCCCTAGCTCATGTGGCTTGGTTTGTTTCCGCTAAACGCGGTGCAAATCTGGCCAATCACTTTGTGAGAATTCAGATAAATCAACCCAAATTGAGGTCTGATTTTGAGCGTTGAGGTGAAGCATTAGAGTTGCAAATTACATCTTGAGATTGTTCGACTGAGCTCCATACAAGAATCGTCACAGAATTTTCTACCTTACCCCGTTATCCCTATTATTTTTGCGTTCTAGCGAGCGAGGAGGGTTTGCCGCGATGATCGGGAAAGGGGAGGGGTAGACAGGTGGACGCAAAATCTGGACCAGAGCTAATCTGCCTCTGCACTCAATGTTTATCCCTGAAATACGGTACCTGGCACACAGAATGGTGTCGACAAGGGTGAGGCCCTGTTATTCATTCCTACCGCGTTGTCGAGTTTGGACTTTTAAAAAGGGGCCTTTGAAGCCTCTGTGTGAAAAAAAAGGAAGAAAAAAAGAGAACCCCTCTTTCACATCGAGAAAAATGTTATGTACCGTGTCAAAGAAAACCGATCCTTTTAAAGTTTTTTGTAGTCTTTTCACATGTCGAAGGCCATTAGTCAAATCAGGCATTTTGTCAAATCAGGCATTTTGTTAAATGCTAAGGTCGGTGGGCGAATTTTGACAGTTTACGGGATTCTGTAAATTTATGGCGAGGAGTTCATGGGATTTCAATATTTTGGGAAGGATAACTCTTCAAATCCGCGAACTCTCCTTCTTCCTTCCATTCTACATGCCTTTAATACATTTAAATGTTGAAATTTCAAACATTATATTTATGACGTGCTAAAAATTTTATGAGGAATGTGCATTCATGATCTTAAAATCGTTTAAAATAGTATTGTATGCTGCATATATTTACAGAGAATTCTTTTTTACAGGAAAAAACGAATTATTTTGTCTAAAATTAGGGTACAAAATAAAAATTCCAATCTGAGTAAGAATATTTGACTATTTGCGCAGGCATTTGACAAAATGCATGATTTGACTATTTGCCTTCAACATATAAATATATATACATGTCCCTTTAAAGCACTCACTGAAAGAAAAAAAAATTCTCGAAATATTGTTTTAATTTAAAGCGTCATTTTTTTTTTTTTTTTTTTTTTAAAAAGAAATTTTATTTAAATATATCGTAACTACTACAAGTGTTTCTTGTATCTATCTACGTGGCTTAAAACTAAAACTTAACAAACTGCATTAATTTTATATGTTAACGTTAGATAATACTATGATTAGCGTCATTTCTTGTCGACAAACTTGAGTTTCTTGAGTTAAAGAAACATTGTTTTGCTATCAATAAATTTAAGTTAAAAAGCGATAACAAAACAGCGTTTCTTCAACTCAAAAAACTGACTTTTAGATAAATCCGGACGGATTTAACTCTGAAAATAAATTAAATTTTATCGACAAGAAACGGCACTTTAAGTCAAAATGACATCTCAAGAATTTTTTTTTAGTTTGTAATTGCACTAAATTGCAAAATTGTTTCAATCTTTCCGTTGCACTGTGCTACTCCGGATGGTAGACGAGGGACGGGGACTGATCTACCGTGCTAATAAGGAAAAACGCCGTAAGAGCATTCAGGCGTTGCCGTATCTCCTTCAATAAAGCACAAATTTACTGGGAACATTCTGTATATTTTTCTTACAATTTTTCACAGAATTTTGCTCACAATCGAATCTAAAATATCTGAAAATTTCGAGGAAATATATGCAAAACCCTCCTCAAAAATACACGATTTATTCGGGAAAATTTGGCAACACTCGAATGTTTTTACGGCGTTTTTCTTTAGCACGGCAGCAGGTGGTGTGGAGGAGGATGAAGGTGGGGGGGGGGGGGGTTGAAAAAGAGGAAGACTCAAAGAAGGAGAGAAATTTCCTGGTTTGGTTATACTCGGTATAAACGACCGGCGGCCTTGTTTTTATGATATTTCCTACTCTTTTAACCCTGCGTTTAAGTCTCCACACAAATCGATTTTTGAAGTGCAACACCACGTATCTTAATTGCGGTGATTCAAAATCTCTTAGAGCTCCTAGTTTATTTTTTCGAAGAGGAACAAGTCAGCTTTAAAGCTCGAAATATCTAAAGAATAATCTACCGACAGAGAAGAAAATCAAGGGTTCCCAAAAAATTACGTTGACTAGCTTTCCAAGGAAAAAAACATTGTTTAACTGGACATTTACAACGTCGCAAACGAGGGTACGTAACATCGTACACTATTGCCTTTCTCGAGATTCTAAGACGCTGGAACCAAAGTAATCGACGGTGTAAGTCGACAATCACATAACTCGTTTGCGGTGTCTGAAAATCTCCGCCTCTATGTTATTTTTTTAAAGGAGAACAAATTGACATCATTCCTTGAAATTTATACAGAATTTTCTTCGCACAGAGAAGAAAAATCACGGCAGTTTTAAAGAATTGCCGTTGAGTAGTTTTCCGTTTAAAAAATAAAGTATGACAGGAAGTCTGCGACGTCGCAAACCGAGTTATGTGATTGCCGACTTACACCGTCGAAATGCACTTTCTACTTCCAGCGCATCCATTACCTTCCCATGTCAAAAGAGGTCGATCGCCTCTAATTTAAAAAGACGAATTGAAGATACAATGACACACTAACCCATTACCTTCCCGTGTCAAAAGAGGGCATTCACCTCTATGATAATTAATCTCACTATAACTCCGAAAAACTCCGATTACATTTTCTATCTTTCGAAGAGGAAAAACCGAAACATCCGTCGAAAAGCAAGTATATGTTAAAAATAATCGAATGACTGAGGAAACTTCCCACAAAATTTTAAGGACGACTGTCAAATTTCTATCAACCAAATAAATTATATGAGCGGAGACTTGCAAAGTGGTAATCGGAGATAGGTTTCTTTCGACTTCAGCCATCAAAATATTATTTGCCGTCTTGTGTCGTCTCGAAAGTCAAGGAACTTTTTTAAAAAAGATCAGAGGAAACGATAAAGTTTAGGAATTCCATCTCTAAACTTCGGCGCTGCAAGTTCCTTCTGAATGTTGCCATGAGGGTTTCGTGCCCTCGCTCCTCCAGGGCAAGAATTTATTTTCTGAAAATTTAATCCGACCAACTTATACATACGACAAATATTTTTCCTTGAAATTTTCAGGTGCAATACATTTACGTGCAAGGACAGTCCCTGTAATTTCAAAGAAAAATATTCACAATTTTCTAGAAAATTCACGTTTGATCAGCTGAAATTTGAAGAATTTTAAATGTCGATAGGTCCTTTTTTTTAAGCACGGTGGAGTTTGAGTCTGTATAATGCGCACTGATCTAAATTATATGCGAAGTGCGGCTTTTTTTGGAAAGAAAGACCATCGTGAAAACGTACTTTTTCAGGACATGTGTCTGGGCGGTAGGTCAGGAGATCAGTACCACACTAATCTCTCCTGTCACGAGAATAAAATAAAAACAAAATTAATGAGCAAGCAATGATCAATACCTAAAGGACTACGTGCAAAACAGGCCATTTGGGGCTCGGGGCGGATACCTTTGAGACTTGCCCTATTCATTCACCTAACAATGCCCCATCTTTTCCCAAAGTTTCAAGCCCCCCAAAAATTTTGGGGAGACGCGGCGGGGGGTCAAAGTTCAAAACCGGCAAAATTTTCGCGAATTTATTACTCGAAAACCAAGAAGTTTTCGTAAACGCGGTTTAAACGAGCGTATTCAGCGTGACGAGAGCTTTCAGAAAATGTATAACATCATAGGGTTTTGTCAACTTCAGCTCGAGTTATCGCCTCCGAAGCGCCGGAACGCTCAAAAGAGACCCCTTATTTTTTCACGTTTGGGCCGATTTAAAAAAAAGCCATTTTTTTAATTTCATGAAAAACTGATATGTTGTTCCTGACTCTCTGTAGCCCCTCTAGCTCTTTACCGCATGCTGGGGAAATGTTTTGGTCGCGAGTTATAAGAGCGGAAAGGAGCGAAGGTCGGGAAAATTGGCTATTTTAAACTGCGCGCGGCGACGGATCAGGAGCCATGTGGCAACTATGCGAGGTCGGCAGAGGAGTGTGATTCACCGAAATGAGTGGGAGGGGACGTTTTCCCTCCGATCAACGCCGCGCGCGCAGTTTAAAATAGCCAATTTTCCCGACCTTCCCACCTTTCCGCTCTTATAACTCGCGACCAAAACATTTCCCCAGCATGCGGTAAAGAGCTAGAGGGGCTACAGAGAGTCAGGAACAACATATCAGTTTTTCATGAAATTAAAAAAATGGCTTTTTTTTAAATCGGCCCAAACGTGAAAAAATAAGGGGTCTCTTTTGAGCGTTCCGGCGCTTCGGAGGCGATAACTCGAGCTGAAGTTGACAAAACCCTATGATGTTATACATTTTCTGAAAGCTCTCGTCACGCTGAATACGCTCGTTTAAACCGCGTTTACGAAAACTTCTTGGTTTTCGAGTAATAAATTCGCGAAAATTTTGCCGGTTTTGAACTTTGACCCCCCGCCGCGTCTCCCCAAAATTTTTGGGGGGCTTGAAACTTTGGGAAAAGATGGGGCATTGTTAGGTGAATGAATAGGGCAAGTCTCAAAGGTATCCGCCCCGAGCCCCAAATGACCCGTTTTGCACGTAGTCCTTTCAAATTTTTATCCTTGGTCGCGCATTTTTTCAGCTTTTTGTCCTCGTCACATTTTGGGCTGCTTCATCGTTGTCAATGTTGGTCGTCTTCAGGCAAGAAATTCCACTGTTCAAATCAATTTCTCTTCCTTAAAACACAATTGGACGGATTTGAATAAAAAGGAACTACATCCATTGTAACATGAATCCTGTCATGCATGAATTCTTATGCTTATGGATGTCAGGGCTCATGCCAGAATGGATATTGTTCCTTTTAATACAAAGACGTTCCAATAAAAGAACCATCTACTTTCTTCCGCTGAGGAAACGCTGAAGACAAGTGAGAATTCTGCGTGTGAAACTGAAAAAAGTGGTTCTCTATTTCATTATTTTTATTTTGCTTCATTGAAAATACGTGTTACAAAACATCTCAGGAAGCTATTTCACGACGTATTTGAATTCATCTGATGTTTAATCTTTGGATGAACTCCTTCCACACCACCTTAGAGAAACCCTCTTCAAAATAATCAGCTAACCGTCACCAAGACACAGTTGACTTCAATTATTCTTAGTTTTGGTGACGGCTAACTCATCATTTTGTACAGGGAAAGACCATCGCAAAAACATGATTTCTCAGGAGGTAAGTTCAGTGGCGCGTTGTTCCTTTTTTTATAGTGGTTGAACATCCCCATTAGGCCTACCGATCCACTTTTTACCGCGAATTAAAAGGAAGGAAACAGAGAGGAATGAAGGAGTTTTACGTATCCTCCCGCCCACACAAATGGACCATCTTTTTTTTTTTTTTTTTTTCGCCAGAAGGGCCGAGGGTTTCTTTTACCGCCCTCAAGCATCGCACCATACCGGGTCCTGGTCATGGATTGAGCCGTCATCAGGAAAGCGATGGCAGCAAGCCAGCCGACCGAGGTACCGCACCACTGTGACCGCGAACTAAAGCTACGGTATCGTCCACCCCCTGTTCTAAATTTACTGGGCGTTAGAATATTTAAAATTCCTAGACCCACTCTCTGTTTGGGAGGGGAGGGGACCAACAATTAGTTACAAAAAAAAAGAAAAAAAAATTGAAAAAAAAGCAACTACTGAAGTTAGATAACTTCAAGCAAGGGAGGGCATGGGGACTTTAATGAGAAAGCGACTGTAACTTACGTCGTTCTTTCCTTCTTGTTCTTTTGCAAGCGAAAACAAACAAAAAAAAACCACCACCAAAATGCGTTAGGAGGCAAAAAGACAAGAAGGAAAGAAAGACTACAAAGTAAAATAAACCTGCGAAAAGAAAATTAATTAATTACATGCATCACCTAAAGGAAATTATACGATACAAAAAAATCAGAATTAACATTCAAAGCAACATGCGACACGCAAATGAATTCAAACCACAGAGAAAGATGACACGAAAATAAGGGAAAGACATATAAAGAAACGAGCAGCGCGCCACACAAAACAACATAAACAACACAAACAACATAAAACACAAACAACATAAAACACAAACAACATAAAACACAAACAACATAAAACACAAACAACATAAAACACAAACAACATAAAACACAAACAACATAAAACACAAACAACACACGAAGCAAAAAACAAATAATAAAATAATAAAAACACTCAAAGCAACATGCGACACGCTAATGAATTGAAACGAAAGAGAGCGAAGAAAAAAAAGAAAGCAGCGCGCTACACACAACACATATAAGCAACATATAACATCCACACGTAAGCAACATACATGCAAACATACACAACATACATGTAAACATAGAACATACAAGTATACGAAACACACAATTAAAAAATAGGAGAGAACAAAAAATATACCCAACACCTGCATACGAAGCGCGCGCGAGAAAACACCGGACGGAACTAACCACCTCAATGGTCAGCACTTGTATTTATAAGTAAGCTCCCATCAGGTGTTGTGGTTAGCAAGGGGGTGAAATCTGACGTCATGATGCTCAAAAGAACATTCGAGAACATTGTAAGTTTCTGCAGCTGATTTCGAGCCATCAATATTTTGGTCATCATCTCAAGCAGGGCATGCAATATTACAATGTACAAACTGTTATGCGGGCCACCAAAGATAGACGAAACTGCGGTGTAATGTGACGTCATTGTCGGATTTTGAAACCGCGTGACCTTGAGATATTAACCAAAATATTGATATGTGACCACGGCTTATGTTGGTAAGCATAGTTGAAGGAACATGGAAACGGACCACCATCACTACTGCAATGCACTGGGGGGGGGGGGGGGGCGGCACACTTGTGAGGCCCTCGTACATACACTGTCAATAACGGACAAACTGAAATGTCATCAATGACCCGAAATCACACCAGTGGCCAATCCAGTAGGCTTCCCATAATTCCAGAGGGGTCACCTATAAAAATATGTAAATGAAGAGAGGAAAATTATTCGGGTTTTATGTAATGTTTCATCATTTGAAATGACAATAATTCCAAAATTTACAAAATCTCCAAAATCATAGGTTGAAAATCGCCGATGCCGCAAGTTTGAATAATCGCATCAAACACAGTGCGGCTGACGCGGAAAGCATAGTAGCGCCGTACAAGACCGCATGATACTTCATGCATTGCGCGTACAGCACGGTGCGCGCGGCGCATCGTATAGCGCCTACAAGTCTGCGGGATACATCATGCATTGCGCCTATACCACGGTGCACACTCGATTCGTTGAAAAGTCGCATTTTCTTGGTGTCGAACTTTCTCCGATGTAGTGCACACCGCGAGCTGGCAATCCTAGGATCCCAGGATTCTAGAGTTTTGGAAATCCTGTATGGTTTCCGGTGGAAATATAATTTACGAGTGGGCATTTTTCAAGTTGGAATGCTGTTACGTTCCATGGTCCGGAGACCCCCAAACTTAGCTAATGCCGGAATCACACGCTGAATTTGACAGCTGAATATGGAAGTCAACAATCATCGCTCAGCGGCTGACATTTCGCAAATTCGAGTTATTTTCATGCAGATTTGTGTCAAAATTCGAATAGTCAGGACAAATCAGACATTTTCCGATAGTCGCTGAGCCTCATTGCTGAATTTTGCGCGACACGCGCAAAATTCAGGTATTGGACCGATTGCCTCCACATTCAGCTCCTACATTCAACGTGTGATTCCGGTGTAACTTCCAGGGAGGGAAAGTGGACATCTTTGACCCGAAATCACACCAATGGCCGATCCGGTGGGCTTCGAGTGTCACCGATGACATCTGAGTTTGATCGTGTTGTAAACATATGGTAATAAAATCTAGAGTCCCACATTGAAAGACGGACAATTGGACGTATTTCTGCCGAACGGAACTATGTGCATGATGACGTGAGCCCTGTTATGCACAAATGGACCCCTAGACAAGGTACGAATTTCAGCATTCTGATACATACTTCTTAACCAAAATTTCACGTAGAACACGATGCGCACAACGAAAATTGCCCAAAATCAACTCCATACGGAGATATTTAATGATTCTTGATGCGTGAATTTAAACCACCCGCTCATGAAAACTCAATGCTCTACGTGATTCACATCGCGCGCTAAATCATTATCATGACAGTCTCTGCGATATAAAAATCTGGCAACCTCAATCTTGACGCTTCGACTCAGCTATGCAAATTGCTTATTGTTTGAAAAACACGTGGTGAGAAATGAACATTGCTCGATTGAGAAGCTTGCTGAAACTTTTGTAGTGCGCGATTTGACTCACGTAGAGCTTTGAGTTTCCTGTGAGCGGGCAGTTAAAATTCCTCGTAAACAATGTAAAATTAAAATGTTAATATCACCGTAAGGAGTTAGTTTCAGTAATTTTAGTTGCGCGAATCGTGCTCTACGTGTAATTCTGGTTAAGAAACATGTATCAGAATGCTTAAATTCGTACCTTGTCTAGTGGTCCATTCTGATGGGTCTCAGGGCTTATGTCTCAATGCACATAGTTCCATTTGGCAGAAATACGTCCAATTGCTCCTCCTTTCCCAATAAGGTCGGTGGCCGTGGACGTTAACTTGGACTCGGAGCAAATGTTTCAACTCCCCGCAAATCAAATTGCATTTTCGACGAATGAAGGGGCCTAGAATGATTGCGATGATCGACAGTCGAGTACTATCGTGCTAAGGAAGAACGCCGTTTGAGCCCTCAGACGTTGCCGAGTTTCCTCCACTGAAAAAAAATCTCGGTGTATTTACTAAGAAAAGGGTAAAATTACCAAGAATTCAGGGTTCTATTTGATTCCAGTTTTTTCTTGGTAAAATTACCATTTATGGAGTTGGTAATTTTACCGAGAAATCTCGGTAAAATTATTGAACTTTCTCGGTAATTTTACTGGACCTTGGTAAAAACGCCAATATTTTTTATCGACTGTGGTAGAATTACCGAGATAAAATGGCAAAGTTACCGGGAATTGATTACCAATAAAAGTGGTATTCTTACCTGGAAAAAACAGTAAAAATACCGGTTTTTAGGTAAGCTTACCAGTCTGTCTTGGTAAAATTACCAATAATTGGTAAAAAAAAGTGAGATGGTAAAGGTACCAACGGACCTTGGTAAAAACGCCGATAATTTTTTTTCAGTGTCCGATACACTGGAAATAAAAACAAGAAGAAACATCCAACATGAATATGTTGGAAAAGCGTGCCGAAGAACTGAAATCTAGTGTGTGCACTATTTCCATTTCAACGAGATGTGTATAAATTAGTACTCTCTGCAAATTGGGGAGGAATTATTGATTTGATACCGTTGAATGTAAATACATTTTATTGAAAATACATTTTATTGAATAAAGAAAGTAACATAATTATATTGGATGAACAAAGAAAATAACATCATAAATCATTTAACTGAATTGGTTCATTCAGAATTTCAAATTAAAGTTTGGAAATTGTTCAGTTTGTTGCGTCATGTTGGAGATTGCTCAGTTTGCAGCAGCAGAGTATGGAGTTTACTCTGTTTAATGAGTCAAACTTTGTCTTTTCTCTTTTCTTCGATTGATTTGTATTAAAATGAGACTTTAAGGTATCTTTTCTGGAAATAAAAAAAAAAAAAAACGTGACACCAAAAAAAAAAAAAAAAAAAAAAAAAAAAAAAAAAAAAAAAAAAAAAAAAAAAAAAAAAAAAAAAAAAAAAAAAAAAAAAAAATGCAACTTACACTCAGAGAATCAACAAGGGAACCTAACCTCCAAAACTCTGCCTTCCAATTGGTCGAATTGGAGATTGCTCACTTCGCTGCAGTTGTAACTATGGAGATGCAGCCAACTTGGGTTTAACCGCTTTTGAAAAGACGCTGATTCGCTAAATAGTTATGGCGGCATTTAAACTTCTAATTTAAATCCTCCGAGCGTAGAAAAGCTTATTTGACGTACCTATGAAAGAAAATAATACGGTTTCCACGGGAAAATGTTCTCAAGGGTTTCCAGTAACAGGATAATTCGGTTTCTCGATGAATGACCTTCAGGGCTTGACACTGTAACGGTTCAAAAACGGAAGAACGGATCCGACGGAAAAAAAATTCGGACCGCCCCTTGAAAAGCATTGGTCGATCGGTGTGCTGTACTACAGTACATCCGAGTGATTTCAAAAAGCGAGCCCTATAGGCACGCTTAACACATTGAATGTAGAGTCCAGACTCTTGAAAACATTGACAAGGAAGAGGACTCTTGATTCGATCAGATTTAAGCTTAAATCAAAAGGAAATCAGCTCAAATTAAGAGGCTTGGCTCTTGATTCAAGCTTAAATCTGATTGAATCAAGAGTATTTTTTCTTGTCGATGTTTTTAAGAGTCTGGACTCTAGAATCAATGCGTTTTTTCCAGTGTAAAAACCGAATGTACTGGGAAAATATTGATCATTATTTTCCAAAGTTTTCAGAACATTTTTGTACGCAATTCAATCTAAAATATTTGAAAATTTCAAGGAAAAATATGCACGAATGTTGTCACAAATTCATGTTTCACTAAGGGACATTTGGCATCTCTCGAATGTTTATACGGCGTTCTTCCTTAGCACGGCAGACCACCTGAAGTAAGGGTGCCTCACGGCTTGCCCCCTTTGACCTGAGTCGGAAGTCCGCTACTATCTCGATACATTATTTTAGCATCCTGATGTCAGGATTGCATACCCGACATTATGAAGGAACTTTTAGAGATTGTAGGGATCTGCAACTATCCAGCCAAATTAGAGTTCCATACCACGGAAAAGTGTAGGTATTTCTTTGTTGCGGAATTTGTGGAAAAGCGGTTATAATCGTTAAGGCCCCTCTCAGGTACCTAGATTGAAATATATAATTATAAGCTGTCTAATTAATAACGTAATAATCTTACGCAAAAAAATAATAAAATAAAACAAAAATAAAAAAAATGAAGGCATTACATTTAATTTTAGGTTCTTATGACATCATCGTGTTCAAAGAAAGTCACGAATTCCATGGAGAAAGGGTTTTTAGAGGTACACCTTGAGTTTTGTTCGTGATATAATCGGCGTATGCTTTTTCTAAAGGCTATCAACCACCAGGAATATTTGTTTACTTACAGCCGTAAAGAGCTAAATAACTGTATACCAATCATGGACCTATGGGAAAGCGGCACATCTTTCCGATACTAAAAATATATGAAGGGCCTTACTCTCCCTTTACAGACACTTTAGTCAAAGTGAGTGCCGAGTGTAGGATGCTAAGTCGAAAAGTCCCTACAGGCAAGCCTATTTTTCCAGCGTATGCTTTATCTTTTTAGAAGCTATAAAGATGCCAGTTAAAATATTTGTGGATCTAGGAGCACGCAACTTTTTGCAAATCGACGGTGCAAGTCGGCAATCACATAACTCGGTTTGCGACGTCGCAGACTTCCTGTCATACTTTATTTTTTAAACCGAAAACTACTCAACGGCAATTCTTTAAAACTGCCATGATTTTTCTTCATTGTGCGATGAAAATTCTGCAAAAACTTCAAGGAATGATGTCAATTAGTTCTCCTTTAAAAAAATAACACCGAGGCGGAGATTTTCAGACACCGCAAACGAGTTATGTGATTGCCGACTTGCACCGTCGAAATGTAATAACTCATGGGTAAACAGGTATCGGTATAATCGTTCAACGCACTAACGTTTTTTCGAACGTGCATATTATTGGAGACTTAGACGCGGAGTCAGAAAAGTAGATAAGTGCGTAAAAACATCGATGATAGTCTTTACCAGGCACAAATCATAGCAATTGACATTGGAATTTCCTTCTACATCTTCAACCTTCGCCCAAGAATCCCCTTTGCCCCTCTCCCCACCCCTAGTGTAGCACAGTGCAATGAAATTATTTAATCAGAGTAACGCATTTTGCGTGATATTTATATATTGCCTAAGCATCAAAATTGAAGTCGAACTTTGGATGGACGATAGCAAAGGCGGGCAACATCGTTTATCGGTTCCCTCTTGGAGCAATAAATATGTGTGTTTATGTTATAGATAACTATTCGCGCTTCCCAGTAGGTATATTGCCTAAGTCGCAAAATTGAAGGCGAACTTTGGATGGGCGATACCTATCAATTAGTTGACGACATCGTTTACCAGATCAAACAAAGTTTATAGAGCGATGTAATAATGTGTTTTTCGGATAGGTGACGATTCGCGCTCTCCAGTATGCTTGTAGCCTATGAATAGAAATGGAGGGCAAATCTCTAAGGGACGATATCTAACATCACAATTTGTTCACCATTTTCCATAAAGTGAAAACTCAATCGGATTTTCGAAGGGGCGAATGAATTCAAGTGGATTTTGGCGGTCGACCGCAACCTCGAAATTGGTAATTTAATACATTCGATGGCAAAATTTAAAAGACTAGTAGAATCGGACTTAGAATCGCAACTTATATCATCATAAATGATAAGTGTCAATGCAGAAGTCCGCTGCTATAAGCACGCCGTTAGTATCGTCAGGTCGTTAGTTTCTCAATATCGGTTGACTTCTACATGAATGGAATTTTTAGGTTTTATTTTTTATCGGGATTTCAATTTATTTCTTTGGTTTTAACCCCGTCTTCCAATTGGACCGCGGTTAGGAGAAAGGAACCAAGCCACGTCATAACCATGGCCAAATGGACTACATTTTGCAATTTGGAACTATAAAATCTAGCCCGGTGTAAAAACAACGTATGTGCTATTAGTTTCCCTATGCACATAAGTGTTCTTCCAGAAGAGCCAGAATTTATAGTTCCAAATTGCAAAATGCAGTCCAAATTTAACTGGGCAATTTAATTTTTTACAAGAGAACGTTTGATTCTTCCGAAAATTTTATAGCATTTGCTTCGCACTATGCAGAAAATTCACTAAAATTTCCCCCCAAAAAATCCGCACAGCCGTTCTCATGCGTTAGAAATTCAATTGCACAATCAAATTTGGCAATAGCTGATGTGGTTTCTCGCTCTTCTTAGCGCGGTCCGATTTTACTTTAAGTTTTTAATTTTCAACCGAGTGAGAATGTCCTCCTGATTTTGGCCAGTGACCCGTCAGGACTGTCATGTTACAGAAAAACGCCGCATGAGCATTCGGGACTGCCAAACCACCAACAAAATGTTTATTTTTAAAGAGAGTCATAAAAATTTTCTCTCGAAATTTTCAGGTAATTCGATCCGATTGCGAGTGAAATTCTCTGAAAAATCGGAGGCAAAATATGCGTTGATTCCCCTGAAGAAGAAAAAAGAAAAAAATTATCGAAGGAAAGGCGACGTCTGATGGCTCATACGGCGTTCTTCCTTACACGGCAGAGTGGTGTACTCGTACATCAGGAAGGGCTCTGTTTTCGGAGGTCACCCTCCCCCCCCCCCCCCCCCCCCCCCCAGGGTTAAAAATTAAAAGAAGCTCAAGCTCACACTTTGTTTCTGACATTCAAAGGGATTCATGAGGGAATCGAAAGAAATTAATGTAACGTTGTCGTGGAAGTCGATTTTTAAGAATGTAGAAAAACCAAGTCATTAAAAATTGTACTGAATTAATTGACGCCCTGTAATCGACGATGAATAATGTTTCAATAATATTATAATGACTTAAAATTTTGTTCCCGAGCATTTCCGAGTGGTTTTCCGGCGCCAAGTGCGAATCGCGGGGAGGAGGGGAAGGGGTTGCGCGCTCATTTGGACAGTCCGTCAATTTAAAATTTCGCGCCTTCACAATTGGCGCCAAGATTTAGTTCATGCGGCCACCGATGCAGCGCCATCAGACAACCGGCAAAAAAAAATTATCAACACGTTGTGCAATGTAAACAAAAACATAAGACGGTGAGTGAAGTGATAATAAACCGAATCGAACCCAACCCATTTCTCCGAATTTTTTACTTTTATATCTCATCTCACATTTTGTTCACTCAGGAAGACTGATAAGTATATTTTGAGATAGTATTTGAAACATATCGTATTACTGTTCAATCTCTAGTGCTGTTTCAATTCCAGTTTCTCCCGCAGGTCTGGCTGATACGGCGAATCCCTGAGGAATTAGATTCGTCTAACAAATTTTGCACTCCTGTGGCCGTTTTGTCGTTACGTTGTGCAATCTATTTTATCTACATACATCACAATCTTTCACTCTCATCCACGTGGTTTCCCAAGCGGAGAGAATCTTCTGTAGACGCAAGCTCGTAAGTATGTCTTGATATTGTAACAATTGATGAAAGATCGATGACATGAATCATTTAGAAATTCACGTCTGAATTCTGAAATAGGTATACAAGAAACCTCAAATACAATTCTTAGTACTTGTTCAGTCGCAATCAAGACATACACTTCCAACGGTTCGATTCTTAGTAAGCTCGACCCTAAATACCAAACCCCCACATACTCACTTTTTGAAGTTGGCACGTCAGCATGTTACCTACGAGAATGGAGGGGCTGCAACTACTCAGTCTTGTGATGACGAACCAGTAAAGCAGTTGCCGTGTCAACCAATCAAAGCAGAGCATCCCTTGACAGGCCAAAGCTGCATGAGCGGTTTGTCGAACCTTAGTGAAGTAACAATATTCTGTGTTCACCTTTCATTTCTTCAATCATCAGACAATGTAATTTGTGGACTAGTCAGTTTTCTGAAGCAAATTTTATCCTCATTTGAAAAGGTTCATATGAATTTTTGCATCAGGTCAACCCCTGATAAGATATTGGCACAAAAGGAACATGTGTCATGTATTCCAGTACATAAACACATCTTAAACCAAGGCTGAGTTTCATCCACTAGCTAGACATCACAGAAGTGTAGTACCGCCTCTCCATTCTTGTAGGCAACATTCAGCAATTCGACGGTGTAAGTTGGCAATCACATAACTCGATTTGCGATGTCGCAGACTTCCTGTCACACTTTATTTTTTAAACGGAAAACTACTCAGTGGCAATTCTTTAAAACTACCTTGATTTTTCTGCTCTGTGCGATGAAAATTCTGCATAAACTTGAAAGAATGATGTCAATTTGTTCTCCATTAAAAAATTAACATAGAGGCGGAGATTTTCAGACACCACAAACGAGTTATGCGATTGCCGACTTACACCATCGAATTGTATTATCTCCATGTGCCTGCCCAAAGAACTCATAGTAGGAACTCATAGTAGGTTGATAGTTGTTCCTTTTTAATTGTCACACGCACTTGACGGATTCATGCATCTTTGCATAGTGACATCATTGCTTGCCTCTTGATTGCGGCATTGCTGCTGTTACCATTTATTTTTTTCACCAGTAAAGCTAGAAATGTAGTTCCAAAAATTTTCTGTGACACTTGATTCATTTGTAGATGATTTCTGCAGAAACTTTGAGTTATGAAGTTTGCTTCCATATTGAAAACCAATACTTACATAGGAACAAAAATTCAAACTCTATTCCAAACATATGATTCCTATGTTCAGCCACTAAAGGGCTATTTTTTTATCCGAATTGCAGAGGATCGCTACGGAACGCATCACTTTTTATCTCGTTCCACTGGAGCGTTCCATGTGTTCCAGTGGAACGCTTGGACCGCTCCTCCAGGCCGGGGTTAGGTCGATTGAACCTGCCCGAACTGCTAACATTGCGTTTCGAGGATAAAAAAAAGCCCTTCATGTGTCCGTAGGCCACTAGACAGGGTCTGAACACTCCAAATTAATGGCAGTTCTTTTCTCTCTAAAATTTTATGTAGGTAGAAAACGATTCACACAATGGAATGTTGAAAAATCAAATTTTGAAAGAGTTATTAACAAGTACTTCTAACACCGATAAAGTGGAAATTACATGACACGAATGATGTACCTAATTTTTATTTTTGCCACTTGACCAATCTCAATTTTAAACATTCATATTGTGTTAAGAAATTGATTTCCTGACTTCCTGCTGTCCGTTTCATTTTTCTCGTTCAATTTTGAGGAGAAAACATGTCGCATACTGCTTTAATTCATTCCTTGTTTAGAGGCCCATTTACTGCTGTCAGTAGTTCAGTACTAACTCGGTGCCCAACGTCAGGCTGCTATGATACATATTGGGCCCCCTCTCTAAGAGCTGATGTTTGCAAGACTGCGAACATGTGAAAACCCCTTTTAATACGAGTCGGTAAGGTCGCACTTCCACTCTGCAACATGCATAAGACGTGGGCAAGATCCGTGTCTTGCTTCTGGGATTTTTCAAGTTAGGTTTGTGTTTCAATTTTGGACTGCCCTCTCTCATTCCTTTTTTCAATACTCAGAACTGCCGTGGAGATAAGCCCTGCAAAATTCTGTCATCATCTGAAAAAATGCATCATCAAGTGGAGAGATATGATATATGTGCGCACACCTGAGTCTATGGGCTTGGTGCTTCTTATCTCGAGTACTTCCTCTTCTTCTTCATGAAGTGATGAGTAATCTTTGCTTCTGCTTGTGCTTTGTTGCCTGCAGTTGTGTAATCTAAGTGAATCAGCGACCCCACTTGACCAAGAGGCACTCACTGTAATTCAACTCTGCGTCCTGGCCATATTTTTTTTCAATCGTAGAAGTCACTTAGTATTGTTTTAGTTACACTTACTTGTGCCATTGCCCGCTTTTATCAATATAATTTTTTCGTTTTTTTTTCCCAGGAAATTTCAAACTTTTGCAGCAGTAGACTATCAACCCATAACTACATAAATTACTGTACACAAGCTCTTCTTAGATTTTTTTCAATCTAAATATCTGCCGACAACTTTCATTTTGAAAGTTGGTTTTTAAGTAGGTAAGCCTATTTATTTTTTAATCATGTATTTACTTTATTAGCCAAAATTATTAAGTGCATAGTAATATTTACGGCTGTTTAGTCTAATTGAAAGAGGTATTGAATTGATCTGTCCTACAAAGTTAACAAAAAAAAGACTTGGGTAGGAAATTATTAAAATGATAAAGATTATTACTTGAAGTAAAAGACGAAAATGTTTTGCGACTGTAAATCTAATGCGTATAAAAAGACAAATTGCACGAAAGACCTATTTTGTAGTTGTAGTACACGTTTAAAGATAAGTTCAACAAATCGTAATGACTTACTGATAAAGGTACATATTTGTGTTACTTTAATTTCAAATTGCATACAAATACCTGCATATTTCTTAACTTTCATCATAACTTTCACAAAATACGTAACACTCTAGAAGGGGAGGGGGGGCGAGGGTAGCGTAACACCATTTTATTTTCAGCTTCATGTTAAAAATTGCCTAGAATGGCAAGAATAGTTTTTGTTTGTCTACCAAAAAATGTTAAAATGTAAAGGGAAATGCCTGTGTAAATTCTATGACTTGACTTGTTTTTAGCATTTTTTAAGGTAAAGAAGAAGATGTATGGTTTTAAGAACACTGTAATCACATAGGTTCCTTTCTGTTGAATGCAATCTATATAATGGTGAGACATACTCAAAGTATTTTGGTTACACTAAGACTGTTTTCTGGTGTTTCTTAGTCACATTCATAAAATTCATCAAGGATTCAGCCTGCCCTCCCACTTTTTAATGAGCCTTGTAACTTTAAACACCTTTTATTTTCCTTCAATTCTCAAATTCCTGATGATGAATTATTTTTCTCTAATTTTTTTAGGAAGTGAAATCTGGACCTCTGCCTTTTTTGTATTTTAAAATATCCAATTAACTCTGACTGTATAAATGATACCAGGCTTATGGATTTTTGGACTTGTGCCCTTCTGGCATCTCTCGTCTCAACTCTTGTTGTTCTTGTGTTCAGAAATTATTCACCGAGCTAGATTTTTTTTGTGTAAATGAGATTCTTCTCCGACCCCGTGAGCCTCATGCGTGTCTTATTTTTTTAGGTGTTATGGGGTTCCTGAATTGTCAGAAGCAGGACAAAAAATACTTTGTACAACCTGAGGAGAACTGCGGATGGTTGAAGACTGATTTTTGTTATCATATAAGCTTGTTCACTTGTCTCATCTTCGTTTCTTCACAAAAAGGCTTCAAAAAGTCTGATGTGAGATAATTGCTGACAACGTGTAAGTTTATTACTATTTTTACCGTGAAGTTGTATAATACATCTTAACAAAAATTTTAAGAGATACTCAGCCTGTAAGACTGAAGAATAATGGACCTCTAGACAAGGTACGAAGTAAAGCATTCTGATACATGTCTCATAACCAAAACTGCACGTAGAATTTGATTCTTGCAACAAAAATTACTGAAATTAACTCCTAGCCAATAAATTTAATGTTTCTTGACGCATGAATCCAAACCTTCCGTTCATAAAAACGCAATTTTCTACTTTAGTCAAATCGTGCACTAAAAGTTGCCAGAGAAGTCTAAGCAATATGAAAAGGTAGCATCTCGATTTCAGTGCTTTGGCTTAACTGTTGTTGGCTGTTAATACTTTGAAGGGCACAAGGTGGAAAAGTAACATTGTTCGATTAAAAAGCCCGCCACTATTGTTGTAGCGCAATTTAACTCAAGCAAAGTATTGCGTTTCTTGTGACCGGGCTATTCAAATTTCCCGCTGTCAATGTAAAATAAAAACGTTAATATCTCATGCAGTCTATTCAGTTAGGAGTTGATTTCAGTAATTTTCAATGCAAGAACCATGTTCTACGTGAAATTTTGGTTAAAAATATGTATCAGAATGCTTAGATTTGCACCTTGTCTAAATGTCCATTATTTAGTCACTTAATTTTTAGTTGAAATCGACTTGACCATTCCAATGCTTGCTAAGAGAGGGTCCACACTCCACAGTTCACCCCCACTGTCGCCTCTCAATAAACCAAAAGTTTGTGGCAGAAAATGCCAAGGTATATGTTTGCTATCTCTCGCTTCTATTCATTTTTCTTTAGTTCAGCTCAACTTTCTGTGTTCAAGTAAAATCAGTAGTCAAAGGTTGCTGGCAGCGACCAGGGAAAGTCAGAGAATTCAATTTGTTAACGTTTAGCAGAAGTGAGTGTAATTGAAGAGGAAAAAATCAAAGTGCAAGTTTTATTCATTTGTCAGGAAAAAGCAATATAAATTAGAGAAAAGTCAAGAAATCTAAAAATGAAGAAATAATGGTAATCATGGTGGTCTCAACAATCCCTAAGTAAATCACAATTTATATTTGCTAATTTTATCATTTCATGTTATGGTATGTTTTGCTCATTTTTAGTGAATCAACCCTATTTACTTTCTTTTATTTTGTTCCAGAAGATTGTACCATCTACCTGAACTTAATCTCCAGATCTCTGTTTAGTCATTAACTGTTTAAACGAAGCCCACCAACTTTAATCTAGTTCAAAACTATTTTATCGAATGTGAGTCACGACTACTTTTTTCTTTTAGTCTAGAACCCGTCCTTGCCTTAAAAGCCAGGTTATATTATTTATTTAATTCAATTTGTTTAATGTCATAAAGTACGCCTGTATCACTGCTAATATTTTGTGATACCTGCATTTTGTTAATTTTTACTCGAGATGTCTGTGATAGTTTGTGATACCTGTATTATTGCTCGTATATACTTGCAAACAATTCTTTTTCACAATTTATTTTTCAGAATTTAATTCAGAAGGATCCTAGACAAACATATGATATTAGGCCATTTTTTCATCCTCTAATTGTCCTGGTAGACACAAACAGAAGTATCCACTTTTATGTCTGGTCAAAAGTCATTAAAAATTGTCTGCTTAACCTAATAATGGCCGACATAGTAAATGCTTTATTTGAGACAGATGATTTTCAGCGTGTCAAGTGCTTTGTCCACACCAAAGTTGTTAATGTTACATTATTAAAAGCATGCTGCAAAACCTTGTTTCATATTGCAGCTGAAAAAGGGTATGTGGAGGCAGCCAAAGAACTGTTAGAGGCTGGTACCGACATTAATATGTGCACCATTGATGGAAGAAAATAATTATTTCTAGCAGCTGAGCATGGAAAAGACAAAATAGTAAACATTTTATTGGAGAAACCCAATATAGACGTGAACTTATACCACAAGGGCCGAACCCCATTGTTTGTAGCATGCGAGAAAGGTTACACAAGTGTTGTTAAACTACTGTTGGCTAATTATCGTTCTATGCACTATGTTAACAGCGATCACAATGGTAGTAAACCCCTTCATATTACTGCAAAGTATGGATATGAAGACATCATAAGTGCTCTCTTAGAGAAAAAACGAAGTGTTAACAGCATTGACAGCGATGGCTGTACACCGCTTTGGATTGCACTGGATAATAATCAAGTAAAAAGTGTTCAAGTTTTACTGAAGGATTTCCGAGTTAATGTCAACTTTCGTTTTAATCATAGGACACCCTTAGGGTACGCTACTCAAGAAGGAAATTCAACCATTTCCAAGCTACTAATAGAGAGAAATGCTGATATAAATATTATTGACAATGATAGACTGACGCTCTTACATTATGCTATCCGTAAAGGTTTGTTGGATGTCGTAGATCATCTCCTCAATAGAGGAGCCAGTGTTCACTCCAAGACAAAAAGAGGTAACACACCCTTGCACATCGCTTCTATGGATGGAGGGCTAGAAATAGCTAAGCTTCTCATTGACAAAGGTGCTGATGTCCATGTTAATTGTGAAAATAGCTATAAAGCTAGTTGTAAGGGAGTTCCCTTACAACTTGCCGTGAAAGGCTGTCATTTAAAAATGGCAAGATTTCTAATCCAAAAAGGTGCAGATATTAATGCAACTGACCCACACACTCATTACACGATAAAGAAAGGTGGGACCCTACTTCACTGGGCTGTTCGGGAATACGATCTAAATTTTCAAGAGGAGTTGATACGATTTCTCAAGGAGAATGGTGCCGATGTAAATTCTGCCGCTTATGATGGGAGAACGCCGCTATGTTTGCTCGTGAAGCATCATGGCTACCTGGATATTGTAAGGTACCTCATCGAAAAGTAACGGTAGAAATCTATTACATTATTCCATCAAGAATGACCGCAGAAATGTAGCAACGTTTCTTTTGGAAAGTTGTATTGATGTGACACGAAGTGCCGGTGACAGAAGCACAGTAATCTTGCCGTCTCTAAAAGTGACGAGAAATTAGTGAATGCTATTTTGAACCATGCTAATAACACGAGTGGACTGAACTCTTTCTTAAATGCTAAAAAACTCGATGGAATCACAACTCTTCACATTGCTGCCAAAAGTGGATCGTCAGTTATCACAAAAACTTTGCCTAAAAATGGTGCGGCTTTTCATGTTCAAAATAAAAACAACTTGAAACCTGTAGATTTTTCTGCAAATGAGGCAGTCACCTGTTTCCTCATGCTTGTTGAAGAAGTGTTCAAGTTTGCCGAGAAGAAAGGTGAAGAAATCCCTGAAAGATGGGAAACAATGAATGCTGGTGATTTCTATATTTTGTCAAAATTTGTAATAGTTATGGGCACACATTAGCAGATATTATAAACCTTAACGAGAGTGGCAGTGCTGTTAAAAAATTATTTGATCTACGGGCTTCAAAAGAAAAACAACTTTTTTTGCAGAATCGATGCCTAAATTCTCGGAACATGAACTGCGCTGAAGAAAGCTTTGAAGATATAGACATTGTAAAAAATTGTATCACTTTGGTACTTTGCAACTTCGTTTTTATCAGTAGGGTTCTTGCCATTGTCATGCAGTTGTATGATTAGTTTAAAGCTCTATTCAATATATCTTGAGCGAATCTCAGAGCTTTGAAATGCCGGTAAAAGAACAGAATTTTGATTTGTTTAAATTTCAGAGATTTTAATTTTTGGGAAGTGGGACATTTTGCCCACTTGCGAGACGTTATTTTCGCCGAATCTATTAAAACAGGGTTGCCATAGTTGGGGAAAAGAGGGAATTCAAGAAATGTCTTGAAATTATAAAAATTCAAAGAAAACCGAGAAATGTTAGGAAAAAGTGTTAAAGCACCCTCATTTCCAATTTAGAGTGTGCATTAACAACAAATGCGAAATCATTCAAAACTACCTGAAAACTATTTCAAATCATGAATTTTTAACTATCCTTCAAATCTCAGGGAATTTCATTTTCTAAATTCTGTGGCAGCCCTTATTAAAACAAGAGGGTTGTTCATGAGTATATTTTGATTCTCCCTTAAACCGACATGATAGTGCATGAAGAAGACGAGTCTCAATTAAGAAAAATCGTGTGTCTTCTGTGTTCCTTTCTTTAAAGTTGACTCAATGTTCGGAATTATAATTTCATGTGAAATTTTTTTTCTTCATTTGAGTCACTAAGTTACAGGTTAATTGTTTTTCATCCAAGCGAATTTCAGATTTTTTACACCGTCTGTAGTCAAAAGCTCCCTCAATATTTAAATTAAAACATCATATCATAATAATTGATTTTGTTTTGTTTCAGACGAATACCCACTTTTGCTACTTCTCCACACCTCAACTCATTTCTGGATATAACTTCGAGCACAACTCACTTCTTAACTACCTATAGAGGTACGAACGTTTTTAAAATGTAAAAGTTGCCTTCCGCTCCTCACACAGAGCAGCTCCAAAATTTCTGTGTGATTCACGGATTTCCATTTTTCAAGGCTGTATTTATGTAACTTGACGATAGGTGTAGAGCTCAAGTCTTCATTTTGTTATTAGTTCCTGTTGTTCATCTGATTACTAGCTTTTGCATCAAAGTCAATTCTGAGTTTTAGAATTCTTTACAAGACTGATTTTCCTGTAGAATTTATTTAGTATTTAAAATTTCTTCTCAACAAGGTATTATCAACATAATGTCTACCTCCGATTCTCTCTTTTTTGATGCTGTTGAAGACAATAATATAACTACTGTCAAAAATATGATTCAGAACAAAATGGTTGATGTAAACAGTTTCGATTCATTCGGAAAAACTGCTTTACATATTTCAGTCGAAAAAGGATTCATAGAGTTAACAAAAGAACTTATAGATGCCAAATCTAACATTAATGCACTAGCATCAGATGAAACAACCCCTTTTTCTATAGCTGCTGAGAATGGTAACAGCATATTGATTGAACTACTGTTAGAACAATCGAACCTAGATGTAAGCAGGTCTTATCATGGGAAAACAACGTTACATATAGCATCTGAAAAGGGTCACACCGATGTTTTAAAGGCTCTATTAGCAGACCACCGCTGCACACATTACGTCAACATGAAAGACTCATCTGGAAAAACTCCAGTACACATTGCTGTTGAGTACGGTCGAACTAATATCTTATCTAACTTACTGGAGAAAACTCACGATGTTAATGCTGTCGATAAAAATGGCTGTACACCTCTTTGGATTGCAATAGAAAAGAATCAAGAGAAATGTGCGCAAATCTTGCTTGAAGATGAGCGAGTCGATGTTAAAACCCGCCATTTTAGTCAAACACCTTTAGAGCGTGCTCTGAAGGAGAAGAATACAAACATATCCAAGTTAATCATTGACAGAGTTGGTGATACTGAAATTAGAGATGAAGACGGATTAAATCCTTTACATCGTGCTGTAGATGAAGGAATGCTAGATGTCATTGATTATCTGATTAAAAAAGGAGCAAATATCCAAAGTAAAACTAAGAATGGTAACACGCCTTTGCATGTCGCCGCTAGGAGAGGAAATTTAGAAGTAGCTAAATTTCTTGTCAATAATGGGGCTGACATTCATGCAAGGAGTGAAAATTATCACAATTGCACACCACTTCAATGCGCTGTAATGTGCTCAAAACTGGAAGTTGCTAAATTTCTAATTTCTGTGGGCTCGGACATAAATGCTCATTACCCTTGTGCTCATTTCTCAATCGATAGAGGAGGAACTCTATTACATTGGGCATCACGGAAAATGGATGAAGAAGAATTAATCAGATTTTTAGTAGAGAACGGAGCAGATGTCAATGCTACTGAGTACGGTGGAAGGACACCTCTATGTTTACTTGTTAAGCACCGTGGTAGTTTTGCCGTGATGAGATACCTCATAGAAAAGGGAGCCACTCTTAACAATGAACGAGGTGGCACACCACTGTATTGGGCTTTTTCTGTTGATTATTATGGACATCCAAAGGCAGCCGATTTTCTCATAGAAATGGGAACTGATGTCAACAGCTGTATTGACTACCATGGATATGAGTGGGATCAAATGAGAACTGCTTTACACTTGGCCAGACATTTATCTACCGTGAATCTCCTCATAGATAAAGGCGCAAATGTCAATGCAATGGACAAGTCACTAAATACACCTTTGCACTTAGCGCGAACTCCCTCTATAGCAAAATGTCTCCTAGAACACGGAGCAAAAGTCAATGCTTCAAACATATTAGGGGATACACCTTTGCATTTTGTTCAGAATTTCCACACAGCAAAAATTCTCATCGAAAAAGGTGGAAATGTCAATGCATCTAATAACGAGGGTTACACACCATTACATACTGCTCGGAACACAGCCATCGCAAAACTGCTCTTAGACAATGGCGCAGAACTGAAGGCGGTTACTAAAGATGGCAAAACTGTTGTACACACAAGTGCTGAAGTTGATGTATTTTCACACTCACAATATTTAGATGTGCCTGAGGTAGTAGAATTTTTTTTGCAGAAGGGTATAGATGTTAACGTTACTGACAACAGTGGTAATACACCTTTGCACTGTTGCGGAACATCTGACAACATTCAAGTTGCTGCGGTACTCATAGAGAAAGGAGCTAACACTAGAGTACTGAACAAATCGAATAAGACACCTGTAGAGTGTGCCCAATTTTTTGACTCTGGCGGTGGTACATTTTGCAGAATGCTTCACACAATCGATAAAATCTTTACCGCGATCATTGACAATGAGGGCATGAAGAGAATAAGACGCTTGCTTCGAGAAGTGAAAACTATCAACCTGACTCAAGATGATAGTTAACTCACTCCTTTACACTATGCAGTAAAACAAAATAATAAAAAGATGGTACAATTTCTTCTACAAGAAAAAATTACTCAAAAAAACACAAGTAGAACTTTCCGTGGGCGACCGTTTAAGGGTGAAGGAACTTCAAGGTCCTGTGATCTTTACACTGCTAGTATTTTAGATAAAATCAATGTAAATCCTCGCTGCAAGAATAACTGGACACCTTTGCATTATGCTGCTATAGGAGATGACCCAGAGAGCATAACTCTACTTCTTCAATGCGGGGCAGCATATGAAGCTAAGACAAACGAGGGTAAGAGACTCTTGGATCTAACAGAGTGCAATTCTATCAAAGAAATTTTGACAATGGTAGGAGAACTTTTTGAAGCTGTAAAAGAAGGAAAACAAGAACTCGTCAGTGAACTTGTAAAAAAGAATTATGGTATCGTAAATGCTGTTGACAGTAATGGTTACAGTCCCTTATACTTTGCTGTAAGTAATGCCTTCAAAGACATAACGTCATTGCCTTTAGAAAACGGTGCAAATGTGGCTCAAGTGACCAATTCAGGTAGCACACTACTTCATATAGCCGCTGCGAAGGGTGATGCGGAATTAATAGATACTATCTTCAAATATGCCAAGGAGAATGGAAGGTTAAATGTTTTTGTGAATTCTGAAGAAGAAAAAGGGACTACTGCGCTTCATATAGCTGCGCAGAACAGTTCGGTGAAAATTACGAAGGCTCTTCTAAAACACGACGCAACTTATAACGCCAGAAATGAAGAAAATAAGAGACCACTTGATCTCTCCAGAAGTGAGGATATTACAAATATACTGAACTTAACAGAAGAGTTGTTTGTAGCTGCCGTAGAAAGTAGTGAGGAAGTCCTAAGTAGACTGGACACTCTGGAACTTGATGATTTTCTTGCAGTCACAAATACCTGTGATGATTATGGACAAGCTCTTGTGAATATCATTGAGAATAATGCGCAACCATCGGTTACTCGTAAGTTATCAGAAATGATGAAGTTGAAGGAAAGAGAACACTTGTTACGGACCAACCCATGTCACTATTCCCGGAACCCTTGTCACTCAGAGGAAGAACTTGAGGACTTGGATTTAGGTTTTGGATTATTTGATTAAGGAAAAGGTCCTCTGCATTCACTCAGAAACCACCTTCCTCTGCCAACTTTTTTAATCAAAGCCATCGTTTCATTTTTAAAAAATTTAATTAAACGTATCTACCGAGATGAGATTTTTGTTTACTATTTATTTTGTGCATCCTGAACGCATCATCAATTGTTAAAAACCAACAGATTCATAGACAGATTACAGAACAAACCATGTCAGTGGGTTATTCTGTCTGTTTTAATTACTGATGATTTGTTCAGAAAACTCGAAATACATGTAATCCACAGATAAATTGGACTGCATCTCTCAATTTGGAACTACCATTTCTGGCTCACAGTTTTAGAAACAACATAAGCACCAATAGTTTCCCTGTGCACATGAGTGTTTATACAAATGGGACAGAAATTATAGTTCTTAATTGCAAAATGTAGCCCAATTGTCAACAAAAATCGCATCTTCATACATGTAATTACTTTTTTAAAAATTACACACACAGATGCAATGGCACTTTCAACACAAACAGTGGCATTTCTTAATGCCAAACTACCTTCCTTTTATAAAAGAGTTCTGAGTGTACTGATCATTTGGGATGCTCATACACTCACTCAAGGTTGCCATTTCGTGTGATGGAATCGGGATACCTACTTTACGTGGTATTTAAATGCGTTTGCGTTTATCAGTGTCATTTTTGGTAACAATTTCAAACTTATTTAGCCAAAACACTGTATTTATATTGACAATAAAAAATGTATCCATACATGCTTATGCATTTCGGGAGTTCTCCTATCTTCAGATTATTTCACAAACAGAAGATACATGCACTAAACACTATTACATGGTAATAATGCAAGAGTCTATGTAAACAAAGCTTGGAATTTTTTGATCACTGACTGGTGAGGAGCTGGCATTTACGTGGTTACTTTACGCGGGGTTAAATGGAGAAAAGTGCTGATTTTTCAGCACAATCTGGTTACAATGCCTTACTGTTGAACATGAATTGGACGGATTTTACCAAAATCGGCCGAACTGCATTAATTTTTGCCTGATTTTCTCTGATGTTTTAGTTTTTCAACAGAAAACTAAGCATCACTTTAAATTGAAATTTTGTGAGTCCCTCTAGACCTCATAATTTAGGATGTGAGAACAACGATCTTTAGCCAAGTGCTCATACAAGAATAGTAGGACACAATTCTATTATCAAATGCAATTTTATTTTGTTCCAGAAGAACAACTGAGCCCGCCACAGTTCAACAGAAAACACTCACTGGGGTATAATTTCTAATATATCAGGCTTCAGAATTACTTGTAGAGGTACCAGCACATCTGAAATGTGATCATTTTCTTTTTTCTCTTTGAGAGTTAGTTGTTCTGAAATTTATAAAAAAGAACAACAACTCACATCATAGACTAAGTTGTATCAATTTTATTTTATAGCTTCTGATAGCTCAGTGTTTTATTAGTGTAACCAGATAATATAAGAGTTCATAATTTTGTGTTAATTGGTCCTCTGTATCCATTAAATTATCATTTTCTAATCGGAGCTCTTTTCAAGGTTTAAATTACGCTCTTAGGCTCTGCCCTTTTGTGAGAATATACGCCTTTAATATCTAAAATTTGCATTCAACGTATTACTTGTAAACGCAAGTTATCATAATGTCTAATTTCGACTCTCCCTTATTTGCTGCTGTAGAGAGCAATAACATATCTTTACTGAGCACCATTATGCAAAATAAAATCATTGACATGAATGAGCTCAATTCATGTGGCAAAACAACATTACACATCGCAGTTGAAAAAGGATTCGTAGAATTAACAAAAAAGCTCATAGAAGTGAATTCTAATATTAATGCACTGACGCCTGATGAGAAAACACCTCTTGTAATAGCAGCTGAGGGTGGTAATGTTGCATTGGTTAAACTACTATTGGAACAACCTAATTTAGATGTAAATAGGCTTCACTATGGTAAAACACCTTTACACATAGCTTGTGAAAAAGGTCATACCAACATTGTAAAAGTTCTGTTGGCGGATAATCGCTGCTCACATTATATTAACACATATTTCAATGGGAAAGCCCCAATACACATTGCCTCTGAGTATGGTCAAACGGAAATCCTATCCAATTTACTGGAGAAGGAACTTGATGTCAATGCTGTTGATGACAATGGCTGCACATCACTCTGGATTGCAATAGAAAACAATCAAGAGGAATGTGTGAAAATCTTGCTCAAAGATGAGAGAGTTGATGTTAAAACCCGCCATTTTAGTCAAACACCTTTAGAGCGTGCTCTGAAGGAGAAAAATACAAACATATCCAAGTTAATCATTGACAGAGTTGGTGATATTGAAATTACTGATGAAGGCGGATTAAATCCTTTACATCGTGCTGTAGATGAAGGAATGCTAGACGTTGTTGATTACCTGATTAAGAAAGGAGCAAATATCCAAAGTAAAACTAAGAATGGTAACACGCCTTTGCACATTGCTGCAATGGATGGGCATACAGAAATAGCTGAACTTCTTGTAGAAAATGGTGCTGATATCCATGCAAGAAGTGAAAATTATCACAATTGCACACCACTTCAATTCGCTGTAGTATGCTCAAAACTGGAAGTTGCAAAGTTTCTAATTTCTGTGGGCTCGGACATAAATGCTTATTACCCTCATGCTCATTACGCAATCGATAGAGGTGGAACTCTATTACATTGGGCATCACGGAATATTGGCGAAGAAGAATTAATAAGATTTTTAGTAGAGAATGGAGCGGATGTAAATGCCACCGAAAAGGATGGAAGAACACCCCTGTGCTTGCTGGTGAAGCATAATCTTTCTCGTTCTCTTGATACAATGAGGTACCTTATAGAGAAGGGAGCCACTCTTAACAATGCCCTAGGTGGCACCCCCCTCTATTGGGCTATTCGCGAGGATTATGGTGGAATGGATCCAAAGGCAGCCGATTTTCTCATAGAAATGGGAACTGATGTCAACAGCTGTATTGACTACCATGGATATGAGTGGGATCAAATGAGAACTGGTTTACACTTGGCCAGACATTTATCTACCGTGAATCTCCTCATAGATAAAGGTGCGAATGTCAATGCAATGGACAAGTCACGAAATACACCTTTGCACTCAGCTTGGACCCCATCCATTGCAAAATGCCTCATACAACATGGAGCAGAAGTTAATGCCTCAAACGAATCGGGGGATACACCCCTACATTTTGTACAGAATTTCCACACAGCAAAAATTCTCATCGAGAAAGGTGCAAATGTCAATGCATCTAATAACGAGGGTTGCACACCATTACATACTGCTCGAAACACAGCCATAGCAAAACTGCTCCTAGAAAAGGGAGCAGAATTGAAGGCAGTCTCGAAGGATGGAAAATCTGTTCTGCACACTGCAGCTGAGGGTGAATTTGAGGGTGTGCCAGGCGTGGTTGAGTTTTTTTTGCAAAACGGTATTGATGTTGATACCATCGATAACTACGGCAATACTCCTTTGCACCTTTGTGGAATATCCTCCAATATTCCAGCTGCAACCGTATTATTGAATAATGGAGCTAAAATCAATGTACGTAACAAATCAAACAAGAGACCCATAGAGATCGATCGATATCCTGACTCAGTAAATTATCTTCTTAGCAGGAAGCTGAGTGCAGTGGATCAAATTTTTACCGCAGTTATTGATAATGAGGGCATCGAAAAAGTGAAAGGCTTACTTCAAACAGTTGAAGCTGTCAACCTGAAACAAGAAGATAGTCAACTTACTCTTCTACATCATGCTGTGAAGCAAAATAATAAAACAATTCTACGATTTCTTTTACAAGAAAAAATTACCCCAAGAAGCACTAACCGAATTTTCCCTCGACTGTTCAACAGAGGAGCTCCAAGGAGTGGTGAACCTCACATCTCTCGTATTTTGGAAAAAATTAATGTAAATCCTCGCTGCAAGAATAACTGGACTCCTTTGCATTATGCTGCTAAAGGAGATGACCCAGAGAGCGTAACTCTACTCCTTCAGTGCGGGGCAGCATATGAAGCTAAGACAAAAGAGGGTAAGACACCCTTGGATCTAGCAGAGTGTAACTCCATCAGAGAAATTTTGACAATGGCAGATGAACTTTTTGAAGCTGTGAAAAAAGGGAAACAAGATCTCGTCAGTGAACTCGTAAAAAAGAATAATGGTATTGTAAATGCTGTCGACAGTAATGGTTGCAGTCCTTTATACTTTGCAGTAAGTAATGCCCTCAAAGACATAACATCATTACTTTTAGAAAATGGTGCAAATGTGGCTCAAGTGACCAATTCAGGTAGCACACTACTTCATATAGCTGCTGCGAAGGGTGATGCGGAATTAACAGATACTATCTTCAAACATGCTGAGAAGAATGGCAGAGCAAATGTTTTTGTTAATGCCAAGGGAGAAAATGGAACCACAGCTCTTCATATTGCTGCTCAGAATGGATCAGTAGAGATGACAAAAGCTCTACTGAAACATGGAGCCATGTATAACGCCAGAAACAAAGAAAATAAAAAACCCTCCGATCTTTCAAGGAAGGAGGATGTCACCAGCATTCTAAACTTGGTAGAAGAATCATTCAAAGCTGGGGAAGAAAATACCGTGGAGCTGTTGAGCAGATTACGGGAAATGGAACTTGATGAATTTTTCGCTGTGACAAATGCTCAGGATTATTACGGACAAACCCTACTGGATTATATTCGTAATAATGGGCACCCATTTGCAGGCAGTGAATTTTCAGAAATTAAGAAGTCCAAGGATAGAGAACTTTTGTTGCAGACGAACCCATGTTATTATTCTCAACCCCCTGTTTATTCACAAGAAGAACTTGATGATATAGATTTAGGTTTTGGGTTATTTGATGGTTGATTTTAGGATAGACTCACGATTTCCTCTGAAAATTTCAGTTTTTTAATGTATTTCTTTGATAGAATTTACATGTCATGATCATCAGGGTATTTTCATTGAAAGCAGAATTCCATATTCCGCAAACGTTTTGCAATTTTTTGTATGACATTTTAAATGAAAAGCATTTTTTTGGAGCATTAAGTGCACTTTACGTGTGAGCAATAAACTTCCACCTAATACATGTACTAAACATGGTAATTCAAGTACTAAACATACGGTAATTTGCCAGGACAACATACCTCTTTTAAGTCGATCAACTGACAGATTGCAGATACTCGTAGAAAAGAAATGATTATTCATCTTCTCATCCTAGCAACAGTTCAAGAAGCCATCTGTATGTGTCACCCTACATTTTCGTAAACACCATACAGTATTCTCCTCATCTGTGTAATTAATATTGAACATCACTGGTCGGGACGGATCTATCTACGAAAGACCTAAAAAGCTTACTATTTTTACGGTAAATAGACCTTCTCTGCATGCTGACCTCAAATTATGGCTCGATGTGGCTTTTGTTCTTTACATCTTTATAAAACAGGAAGTTCTAAGATCACTAGCCACTCTGGGTACAATTTTCTAGGAAGAAGTTCTGAAAGGGATCTTTTTACCCTCGTCAAGTTTACTGCTGTCGCTCTGCTGAAATTCTTAAACCCACGGTTTTAAGAATTTTTTTTCATTTTTTCCCCCTCTTATTATTGTCGCACAAGATGGTTTCAAAATTTCCAAGATGGTCAAATACGTCAATCATGACTTCCTTAACTCGAATATATGTGTAGGTCATACTAAGTAAGAATTCATCTCCGAACATCTCTTTCTAACAGAAAGCCTATTTTACCGCTATTTTTACTGCTGCAGAAGCCGTATCATTATCACATTTTCCCCCTTAAAAACCTTATTAGTTATGGAATTTGTATTGCCTTTTTTCATTCATTATTGATATGAATTTATTTTTTATTTATTTATTTATTTATTTTACAGTTGGCAAGCAAAACCCCACTACACCAAAAAAAGTTAATTGCAACATTACAATAAAACAGCAAATAGAATTGCTGCATTACAGCAAAATAAATTAACTTAATAAATTGTCATAAGTACGTTCTTTTTGTCTGCTCCTGATTAGTTTCTCAAATCCGGAATACATTTTAGACAAAATCTCAATCTATGTAACCTGGAACAATGATATTTTTACCATGATATTATTCATCATTGCCATCTTCTGTATATGATGCAGAACATACAGGGTGTCCCAGAGCACCCGTACCAGGCCTTTTTCTCGGTTGATTTAGGTCGAACAAAGTCAGGCACTGCGAGGAGAGGCTCAATTTCCTCCAACTTCTGAAATTTTGCCTTCTCCATTTATCCCTCAAGAATGGCTAGGGGGGTCTCAGGATCATGTAAATCAGGTTTCCTTGGTGTTGATTACCTGGGATATCATCTTTTTACGGAGAATCTGCGTCAATTTTTGACCCAAGGAAAATTATGGAAGGGGCCGCTGTCCCCCTCTGTAAGGGATCATTCTAAAGTGGTCCGACTTTGGATTTTTAAGGGTCGATTTCACGTGAAATTTTTCGCACTTTTCAACTCTAATGAAATCAAATCGAAATTCGATCGAAAACCCCGACTTTTAGGATCGTGACCCCCCCCCCCCCTTTATCCTCCAAGGGGGGCTGGGAGGGGTTTCTAGACCATGAAATTCGGATGCCTTGGGGTCGATTCCCTATTCAACCCTGTGGTCCCCGACTTCGTTCGACCTAAATCAATCGAGATAAAGGCCTGGTGCGGGTGCTCTGGGACACCCTGTATTTTAAATATATTATATATATATATTATTAATGCAAGTCCTCCTCTATTTAAAATAAACATAGAGTTAATCATACCTAATTTTCGTTATCTATTAAACTTTTCAATCCATGGAAGGTTCCTTTAAATATTTTAATACAGCCTAATCCTATATTCTTTCACATAAAAGCTAGCTCCAGTAACCCAGCGTTTAGGAAACTAATTCGAATATCCTGTTCATCCAAATAATTTTCTCTTTTACCTTGATGTTAACCAAAACACCAAGTTGTAGCTAAAAATAAGCTTTATTGTTTTCCCTCCCTATCTTTATATGTGATTTTTTTAGCATTTTGTTTTCCAAGATTTTTATATTTGTTCAGTTTTATTTCTTTAATTCTGATTGTTTCACACGTGCTTTTTAATGTTTGTCTTGTATCCTATGCTTGCATCCATTGAAAATTACAGAGGCTTTTTATCATTGGTTCAGATCAGTAATATGAACTTTAAATGTTAAAACACTTATCACAGTATCATAGGCCACATTTTGCTGGCTATGAGTGGCTGCAAAGTTTATAAACATAACTGTAAAATGAACAGAATTGCGATTTGGCTCATGAATCTTTAAGTCAGTGTTAAAGATTTAGCAAACATGCATTAAAACTTAAAAGTCATTCTAAAACTGATGTCTCAAGAAAGAGAAGGAAAGTTCATCCAAGCACAATTTTCCCTCAGGAAGATATGCCGTTTTATTTTATTTGATTTTTACAAAATTGTAGAGAAGCTTCTATACTTAAGAAACCACGGTACGGGTCAAGCACTAGGAAGTGCGCTCGAACCCCATTTCGAACTCATCTTTCTTACAACCAAAAAGCATTTAATTTAAAAATGTGAATAAGTTGATGCAATTCTATCATTTTTTCCAAGATCTCTTCAACACTATAAAAGGTCTCTTTAAGCACAAGGCCGATTACTCAAAGTTTAAATCAGCATGATAAGACATTAAAATGCGATATATTGCTCCTTTAAGCTAAGGTTTTGTCTTGTCTAGTCGTGCTAACATAGTTTCAATATTCGGACTACAGGAGCTTTTCTACTTCCCTGAGGACCGATTTAGAGTGCATTTTTGAAGAGAAGCTTTATATCTGACAGAAGTGCATTTACTTAATGAATAGCTGAATATTTGATATAACTCTCAGAAATCGTTTTAAAAAAATGTCCAAAATTCCAACGTTCGTGATATTTGCATGCCTAGAACCATATTAATGGTCAGGAATAAAATGAGCTGGTACAATAAGTACATCATTTATCGCCTTCTTATTGCTTTAAAAACTGTAAGTACAGTGATGATTGCGAAAATAGCATCTGCAGCCTTGACTGCATAATTGTATGAAATTAGGCGTGAAATTAGTCAGTGAGGGGGCTCTTCAGTATCCCAAGTAACACAGTGCATAGAAATATAATTGCAATTTAATACTGTAAAATTGCTATTTTTTACCATAAAACTAAAATATTTGTTCATCATTTGGTCAGTGAATGCCGTTTATGAATAGTTAAAAAAATAAGTTCCTTATGTCAGAAAAATAGGCAATTTTCAATGCAGTAAAAATTGTGATTTTTTCAATTTTATTGAATTGAATTACAATACCAGGTGCCCCTTCAATCAGGAGATAGGCAACATACTCATCACTTCAATACAGTGCTAAAACCATATACTGCAATTTACTTCACTCTGTGCTGCTTGGGAACTGGAGACAAACCTCTCGAAGCCAGGTAACGAAATTTGGGCCCTAAGTTAAATTTCGGAAATTTGTTTTAGTTTGGTTCGCAGTCTGTGAACATGACTCTAAAATATCGTGAAAAATTGTCAAAGGGAACGAAAAGCGCAATAGAAATGAAACATATTTTGCAGTACTGTGTGAGTAAATGAGCAAAGAAATAAAAATAAGAAGAATTAAAGTGAGAATCATAAATGAAAAGTTAAATGGGCATAGTATAGCTTAAATCTGAGAATCATAACTGAATAATTGAATACTTTTTTATTTTTCTTCTCATTTAACGTTTCATTCATGATTCTCAGATTGAATCTCCTTATTTCATTTGTTATAGTCTTTACCTAAAATTAATTTTATACAATTACATGTTACGTTTCTAATTTTATCAAGCCTGTTTCAAAATTCTACAAATTTTATTTTTGTTCGAATATATTTTCATTGATCGCTATATTTATTTGTTTTCCTTCTTTCAGTCTTTGTTTTATTGCTGTATATGATAATAGTGAGAATAATGCCAATTTTAGTTCAGGAAACCAAAATGTTGAGCTTTTGCTACCTTCCAACGAATATATTGTAGTGAAGTTGCGATGAAGTGAACTAAAATTGCAATTTCCCATCGCACTTGGACAAAATAATTGAAATAGCCTTCATGCATGCTGGGCTTGTCAATTTCCTTTGACACTTTTACAGTGGTGAATGCGTAGCTGAAGCTCGCTCCAGCTAGAATTGTATTTAGCAAATGGGTAGTTTTTATACGAGGATTAAAAATAAACGAGTGGCACGGAATATAACAAAAGAATATGAACTATGCAAAACGATAACCCGGATAGCGGAACTTGGCTGTTTTGAAAACGCCTTCAAATGCGGCGTGATACCTTACGCATTCCGGAGAGTTCAAATAGTTGTATCATTGCGCCGTAAGAATGTGACGGAAGATTAAAATGGAAATAGCCTCCATGCTTGCTGGCTTTGTCGATTTCCTTTGACATTTTTGCAGTGGTGAATGCATAGCTAAAATGCGCTCCAGCCAGAAGTGTATTCAGCAAATGAGTAGTTTTTATACAAGGATTGAAAACAAACAAATGGTAGGAAATAAAACATAATAATAGGAACTATGCAAAACGATAATCCGGATAGCGGAACTTGGCTGTTTTGAAAACGCCTTCAAATGCGGCGTGATACCTCACGCATTCCGGAGAGTTCAAATAGTTGTATCATCGCGCCTTAGGAATGCGACGGAAGATTACAATAACTGAAATAGCCTCCATGCACGCTGAGATTGTCGATTTCCTTCGACACTTTTGCAGTGGTTAATGCATAGCTGAAGTGCGCTCCAGCTAGAATTGTATATAGCAAATGGGTGGTTTTTACACGAGGATTAAAAATAAACGAGTGGCACGGAATATAACAAAAGGATATGAACTATGCGAGTCCTTCCAGGCGAAGGTGCTAAGGTCAATGGTGGATGCCCCATGGTTCACAACTAACCAATCAATCAGAGAAGAGTTAGACGTTGAATCCGTCTCTGATTGCATCAAAAATGCCTCTTATAGATATTTTAGCAAGCTTGAAATTCATGAAAATCCCTTAGCCAAGGAACTTACAACCGAGGATATGATGAGAAGGCTGAAGAGGGTCAAACCTCGAGATTTAGCCTTCGGTGTCTAATTTAAAACTTTTGTATCTTATTCACTTTCTTACAAAAAATAGGTCCTTAACAACCTAATTGCCAGAATTCTTTTGCGGACATGGATTCCGCATGAGAGCAAAAGTAATTCAAACTTAATAGCTTTATAACTTTTTTTTTTTTTTTTTTTTTTTTTTTTTTTTTTTTTTTTTTTTTTTATCTCTCTCATTTATTTTTCATTGTTTATTGTAATTCTTTTTTCTGACCCACTACTCTAGTTTTAAGATGTATGAATGTAGTCAGGTGCTGTGCGAGAGTAGGTTATACATTCAAAAGTTAAAAATGAAAATTAAAAATAGTTAATTTGGTTGTTATTATATTTGTAAAACGAAGTTAATTTACACTTGGAAACAGGTGGTTGTAACATAATTTGATGAATAAAAAAAAAAAGGAAAAAAAATAGATAAATAAATAAATAAATGCAAGACGATAACCCGGATAGCGGAACTTGGCTGATTTGAAAACGCCTTCAAATGCGGCGTGATACCTCACGCATTCCGGAGAGTTCAAATAGTTGTATCATTGCGCCGTAAGAATGTGACGGAAGATTACAATCGAAATAGCCTCCATGCACGCTGGGCTTGTCGATTTCCTTTGACATTTTTGCAGTGGTGAATGCATAGCTAAAATGCGCTCCAGACAGAAGTGTATTCAGCAAATGAGTAGTTTTTATACGAGGATTGAAAACAAACAAATGGTAAGAAAAGGTTTAGTGAAAAGACAATATTTCAGAAGAATTAAAATTAAACAAGCGCAGGAAGAAATATAACTAAATAATAGGGACTCAAATTAACAATAAACTTACTTAAAGGCACCGAAAAAGTACTGGACTTTTTCTGCTTTTGAGGTACTCAATTTTTTGAAATTGTACTGAGGAAGGGCTGGGTAAGTGCTTAATATTTGCCGGCCTGTTTTATTAGACGCCTATCTATGAGACAAAAGAATCCCAAAATGGCAAGTGGGCAGCTTCAAAAACGCCTTGAAATATTCAATTTCCTTTACCGCTGTTGCAGTTATGACCGCAAAGTTTAAGTGTGCTCAAGCTAGGCTTGTATTAAGCTAATAATACATTTTTAAAACGAAATAAAAACAAACAAGCGCGGTAAAAATATAACTAAAACATAGGAACTCAAATTCAGAATCAACTTAATTGCATCGAAATAGTACTGAATTTTTTCTGCTTTCGAGGTACTGAATTTTTAGAAATTTGTGGTGAGGAAGGGCAGCGGAAGTGCTCAATATTCGCCGGCCAGTTATAGAATGATATCTATTAGACAAAAGAATCCCAATATGGAAAGTTGGCATTTTCGAAAACGCCTTCAAACGTGGCGTGATACCTCACGCGTTCCGGAGAGTACGAATAGTTGTATCATTGCGCCTTAGCAATGCGGTGGAAGATTGATATTAAATCAGCCTCCACGCTGCGGCCTTATTAGTTTTCCTTTACCGCTGTTGCAGTTTTGATCGCAAAGTTTAAGTGTGCTCAAGGTAGGCTTGTGTTTAGTGAAAAGATAATATTTTAGAAGGATTAAAAAAAAAACAAGCGCGGTAAAAATAGAACTAAAAAATAGGAACTCAAATTAACAATCAACTTAAATGCATCGAAATAGTACTGAATTTTTTCTGCTTTCGAGGTACTGAATTTTTAGAAATTTGTGGTGAGGAAGGGCAGCGGAAGTGCTTAATATTCGCCGGCCAGTTATAGTATGATATCTATTAGACAGAAGAATCCCAATATGGAAAGTTGGCAGTTTCGAAAACGCCTTCAAACCTGGCGTGATACCTCACGCGTTCCGGAGAGTACGAATAGTTGTATCATTGCGCCTTAGCAATGCGGTGGAAGATTGATATTAAATCAGCCTCCATGCTGCGGCCTTGTTACTTTTCCTTTACCGCTGTTGCAGTTTTGACCGCAAAGTTTACTTAATTGCGGCATCAAAAATCAGGGCACGCGGGGAATTTTTACAACCGAGTAACGTCATTTCGTAATGGTATCAATGTTGATCTTCTGACTTACTGACCAATGCTAGTTCAAATATTTACATGCGGATACGACATTGACCTCGTAAAACTATCCACGTGAAACTGACAAGGAGTTTCCTATTGAACCCTTACTCTCCTTTCAATTCAGCGATAAGGTCATTAACCCGTTTTCCGTATTTTGTGGCCCACAGGATGTTATCAAGTGTGACACAGATTTTTTCGAGGCTTTATATAAAATTGAATTTTCCGATATCCTATTGGTCCTTTATTTGACAATTTATTCATTCATAGTAAAATTTTTGCAACGTAAATAACGTTCCTTTCATTATCCCTATGTGCAAAAAGCGAGATTCAAGCGGAAGCGTTGACATCCCTGGTAAAAATTGGCGATGGGAGCTGCGTTTCAAAATACCATAGGAGTTCTTGTAGCCGACTAAAGAAGGCTATTGAAAATAATATAGCTGGCTGTAGGAAACGGAGCAAATCATATAGCCGGGCTACACGAAGCTATAAAAAAGTATACAGTCGGGCTATAGTTCCTATCGCCGGGCTTTACACTTTATCGCCATTGGCTACAAAAGGCTATAAAAAATTGTGTAGAAATTCGTGTGCTTTGGAAATCATTAAGTTTGATACGGAACTACCTTAATATTTACAAAACACACATTATATATTCCTTTAAAACATATTTTTTTTTTCATCAATCAAAATGAGAATAGTCCATACAGAGCGTGCAAACATTTCAAAATCATGAGTTGAAAAACGCTGACTCCGCGAGATTAAATATTAGAGCATAACACAAAGCGGAGCGGCGACGCACCGGCGCCTACAAACCTAACAGGGATACTTCACGCATTGCGCAATGCGTGAAGTATCCCTGTTAGATTTTTAGGCGCCAATGCGCGCCCGCCCGCCGCGCCGCAGCGTGCCACGGCGTCTGAAGCAACTATTTCACACCAGATGTATTGCATAGTATCATAAGAAATTGAAGGCGCTCCAACATATTAAGAATGACAGGCATCCTTCAAAAGTACGGAGCTTTCCTCGAAAAATAAATCAAGATACTACGGCACAAAAAGAGCGGTAGTCCAGAAACTAGCTAAGTCCTAGTATCCGTATTTAGTAACGTTTAGCATAAACTTTATCGTCTGGTTGTTGCTTAATCGCCATCGGCTATGAAAGGCTATAAGAAATTGTACAGCCGGCTACAGAAGCTATTGGAAATCTTACGGCCGGCTGTAGGTCTATGGTACTTTGGAACACACATTTTTCTGCCAATTTTTACCAGGGGTTACTAAAGAAGAGAGTGAAAAGTGGACGTATTAAAATCAAGAGGAACTATACGTCCGTTTTGACATAAGCCCTGTTATGAACGTACTCTTATGTATTTGAGGGCTCATGCCAGAGTTAATATAGTTCCTTTTGATTCAAATCCCTCTAAATAACGCTCTCGAGGAAAAAAATTGAAATCAAGAATAATCGTTGCTAAAAATTTTGTGAAGGAATGGTAAATTTTGCTGCAAACCGCTGACGTGTGATTTCAATGAAAATTCTTTCCAACACTTTGGCACAGTATCCAAAAATTCTTGCTAAAAGTTAGACAATCCGCGCCGTGCCTTTCAGAGTTTTCGATGCGGGTTTCCTCGCAAATCCTTTGAGCCTTCACTGTCATGCTAAGGAAAAATGCCGTATGAACCTTCAGGCGTTGCCAAATTTCCTCTGATAAAATACGAATTTATTGGTGGAATTGTAAATATTTTTCTTCAAAATTTTCAGAGTATTTTATTCGCAATTTAATCTAAAATATCTGAAAATTCCGTGGAAAAATATGCATAAATTTCGTCAAAAATACATGTTTTATCCGGGGAAATTTGGCGATTCTCGGATGTTCATACGGCGTTCTTTTTTAGCATGGTAGTTTAGCCGTCTGCGAAAAAACTAATAACTTTAATGGAGCTTCAAATCGACGAGTATATCTCTGCCGTGCTTAAGAAAATGGCCGTATGAACCATCAGACGTTGCCAAATTTCCTCTGCAAAAATACGAATCTTCAGGTAAATCCGTGCATATATTTCCTGAAAATTTTCAGAACATTTCATTCACGAATTGATATAAATTAATGGAAAATTTCCAAGGGAAAATATGTATAACTTTCCTGAAAAATAAACATTTAATTGGATGAAATTTGGCAATTCTTGAATGTACATACGGCGTTTTTACTTAAGATGGCCGATCTCTCGTCTACGTGTTGGGACTGTCCTTATCTCTATCGATTTTTCCCGACTTGAGCGAGAGGTTGGCTGGGGGCTGGGGGGTGGGGGGGGGGTGGCGAGGACGGAAAACAGGTGTGGGAAGCTCATGACTTATGAGTGGACTCGATCATTATCAAGCTTGGAGAAAAGCTTGCAAGGAGACCGTTGAACTTCCGGATACGTTTTCTGAGGACCATTATATCGTTGACTTGCGAGTGCTTAACAACCCTTTGAGCGACCCTCATTTAAAGAGGGCTGTCAAATCGAAACAAACGGTCAAGTTTTAATAATGGTCGGATCTAAACAGAATCAGCATGACTGCTTTACATATCGAATAATTGGACCGCGTTCAGCAGGAAGGAACCAAGCCACATCTGTTACTGCCAAATTTAACTAGGCAATTTAATTTTTGTTGATGAAATTACCTTTCTCCCGATCACTTTTTATCCGGTTTTCAGACGATAGCTATTTCGATGTTAATCATCATCATCAGGTCACTTCGACTTCGACTTCGGTAAACACTAATAGTCACATCTTATATTGTTAAAATTTACTAAAATTTACTATAAAACACTTTAAAAAACTCGTGGGTGCACCCGTCGCGAACGCGTTCTTATCACCGGCGTTCCGGCCGTTGCGTCATCGAGATGCCCGTTCGTTGTTGGTGCGTGCGCATATCTCTGAAAGAAGTCGAAGTGACCTGATGATGATGATTAACATCGAAATAGCTATCGTCTGAAAACCGGATAAAAAGTGATCGGGAGAAAGGTAATTTCATCAACATAATGCAGCCCGATAAAAATAAGTTCAACTTTAAATTTAATTTTTATCAAAAAAACCGCACAATCGTTTTATTCGTGTAAAAATTAAATTGCCCATTTAAATTTGGTAACAGCTGATGTGGCTTGGTTCCTTTCTGCTTAACGCAGTCCCTCTAAAGAGGGCTGTCAAATCAAAACAAACGATGCGTTTTTAATAATGGACGGATCTAAACAGAATCAGCATGACTGCTTTACATGTCGAATAATTTCCTCCAATGTATTATCCCTATATAGGAGAACTTACAATAATTAGCAACAAAATGAATCGAAACTTTCCGCGCAGGAAGGAACCAAGCCACATCTGCTATAGCCTTTAAGCAACTGGGCAATTTGATTATTCACAGGAGAACGTTTGTGCGGACTCCTTTGAAAATTTTAAGAAATCTGCTTTGTACTGCGCCGAAAATTAACTGAAATTAACAAAAAAATCCGCACAACCGTTTTATTCATTTAAAAATTAAATGGTTCAATTAAATTTGGCAACAGCTGATGTGGCTTTGGTTCCTTTCTGCTTAACGCAGTTCCTTTACAGAAGGCTGTCAAATCAAAACAAACTATGAAGTTTTATTAATGGACGGACCTGAACAGAATCGGCATGACTGCATTACATGTTCGCATCATCTCTTCCAATGTATTATCCCTTTTTAGGAGAACTTACAATAATTAGCAACAAAATGCATCGAGACTTTCCGCGCATTTCTCTGAATCATTAAGATGATTTGCCAAGCTCAAGTGACGTGGTCGAACTGGCATGCGATATATCGCATCGATAAGGTAAAAAATCCCAGCTGTTTTTTTTTCCTATTTCAAGTGGCCCACAAGGGCAAATCCTTAAGCTTAAGTCCCGTCCCCCTCCGTCCCTAATCAGTCTCAGGCAACCATTGTTTGAGACCGTCAAACTCGAGTCGCCTGGCCGGGAATCGAACCTGGGACCTCCCGATCATAGATTTAGCGCTACGATCACTTCACCATAGGAAATGGTGGTTTTGAATTTTTAGCCGAAAAAAGGACGATAGCCCATGCGCATGAGCCTGAAGAATCATTCTAAACCAAAAAATTATGAAAATTTAGGGAAATGAAAGCAGAATCCTGTTTGGAAAAAAACCTCGCATTCGACATAGTTATCGATTTCTGTATCGAATGCGAGGACATTTTCAAGCAGGATTCTGCTTTCATTTCCCTCCATTTTGATAATTTTTTGGTTTAGAATAATTCTTCAGATTCTTGCGCAGGGGCTATCGTCCTCTTTATGGCTAAAAATTCAAAATCTGTCGGAGTTTTTGACCTAATTGATGCGATATATCGCAAGGCAATTCAACCACGTCACTTGAGCTAGACGAATCACCTTAAGGACATTTTCATGAAAGGGACATTTTTCATATAAGCGCTGTTTTTCGGCCCACCCTGACTGAATTTCCTCAAATCAACGATTTTTTTCTGGATGAAGGTCTATATTTTATGGAATGTATTGTGATTTGATCTGGACGGTTTTTGGCGGAAGATGAGGATTTTTCGGAATTCGACCGCAAACCCGCATTTTTCGCCAAGATTGGCCCTCAGACCAGGCCAAGTATCTGTATTAGATCTGAAAAGAGACCAGAAATGATCAAACCACGATGCATTCCGTAAAGTATAGACTTTCAATGAGCAAAAAATCGCAGAGTTGAGGAAATTCACCAAGGGTGGGCCCAGAACGGCCCTTATTATACTACCGTACGAAGAAAAAACGCCGTATGAGCTTTTAGATGTTGCCAAATTTTCTCCAATAAAATATTAATTTTCAGAGAAATTTGTAATTATTTTCCTTCCAATTTTATTTTATATAATAATTTTGTTCGCAACTGTTCTACAGTTCCGGCAAACTTCCAGAAAAAATATTCGGAATTTTCCTCAAAAATAAACATTTTATTGAGGGAAATTGGGCAACTATTGAATACGGCGGTCCTCCTTAGCACGGCAGAATACAAGGCTGAATGCTGCTCATTGTTCGTATGCTTGTTAAAGAAAAATATTGAAACGATTTGGCCAGCAGTGGCGTTGCGTGCTTTGCGATTAATCGATTGATCTACCATTTAAATTAATGGAAAAGGATTGATAAACAGGGAGTTCGTAACGAATACCTTAATAATCGATTCTTTACCATAGCTTCGAATGAGGAAATATCGATAATCGAAACTGCATTATACGTTGCCGAATTTCCTCACGTACGTGTTTCATTTCCTTTGCAGAAAAGTGAGCAATATAATGTCCTACTCCTAAACTTTTTGAGCGTTTTCCCCAGTTTGTGAAAAAAAATAAACACTAAATTCAAAGGCAGAATCCGGCATGATTTTCTCGTGAAAAAATAAAATATGGAAGAAAATTAAGGAATTTGCGATGTAGGCCGATTTTGGCTCATTATTTTCATTGCATCTAGCAGACAGTGGCGAGGCGTGAATAATCGATTATCGATTTTACCCCATGGAGAATTAGCAGGTGTCTCAAATTTTGTGAATATCATGTCTAAAATGAAATTGCTGGGAAAACTGAGTACGACGTTATCTTTGGGTTCGAAATTGAAGAATTATTGGTGAAAATTTGGCAAAATAATCTAATCTTCTAAAATACATGTGTTTAAATGGAAAATGCCGCCAGATGACGTCACAAGGCGGCAAATTTTCTCACTTTTAAATAAATTTCTCTCAAATTTCCCATGTAGTAAAAAATTATGAAAAATACTACGAAATTGCAATCTGCGTAATGTGAATTTGTGAATATAGCATTCGAGTGCAGTTTCGATATTAGTATCGAACGCGACATTTTTCCTCTAAAAAACCGCGCCTTTATTACGTTGAATTTGTTTGTTAAAATTGGTAAGTGAGTGCTTTAGTCTCCTGAAAACAGAATTGTGATCTCAAAATTGGAGAAAAATGACGAGTAACAAAAAATGGAACCAATTGATGCGATATATCGCATGCTGTTCTGACACAAAATATGGCGTCTATCGAATCGCCTTAATTATCTTTCAAGAAATTCCCACCTTGTTATACCTGAACCAGATAAACCTTTTGATTTGCCACAGCTAAAGGCTCTTAGAGTTTGCCTGTGTACGAATTATCTTGATTTATTTTGCGATCTTAACTCATGGTATGAAGGGACTCTAATTTTGCGAGGAAAGCTCCGTACTTTTAAATGATGTCTGTCATTCTTCATATGTAAGAGCGCCTTCAATCGCGTATGATACTGTGCAACACCTCTGTGAAATAGTTGCTTGAGGTGCCGCGCGGCGGCGGGCGGAACGCGCATTGGCGCCTACAAACCTAAGTGGATACCTCAAACACTGCGCAATGCGTGAAGTATCCACTTAGGTTTATAGGCGCCAGTGAGCCTCTCGCGCTGGCAGCATGCCGTGCCGCGCCGCTCCGCTCTGTTTGGCTTTATTATTTAAACTCGCAGAGTCAGCTCATGATTTTGAAATGTTTGCACACTCTACATGGATTGTTCTTATTTACATTGGTGGGGGAAAAAATGAATCAGGAGAATATCGACGGTGTAAGTCGGCAATCACATAACTCGGTTTAAGACGTCGCAAACTTCCTGTCGTACTTGTTTTGTCAAACGGAAAACTACTCAACGGCAATTCTTTAGATCTGCCGTGATTTTTCTTCTCTGTGTTTAGTGTCATTGTTGGTTTATTTGCGATGTTTTCTCTCTGTCTAGTTAAAATACAGTCTGTTGGAGAAAAATATGGTCTGTCTAAAATGAAACTGCTGGGAAAACTGAGTACGAGGTTAAGAATTATTGGAGAAAATATGGCAAAATAATCTTATCTTCTAAAATACATGTGTTTAAATAGAAAATGCCGCCAGATGACGTCACAAGGGGGCAAATTTTTTCACTTTTCAATCAATTTTTCTCAAATTTTCCATGTCGGAAAAAAATTATGAAAAAGATTGCGAAATCGCAATCTGCGTAAAGCGAATCTTTGAATATCGCATTCGAGTGCAGTTTCGATATCAGTATCGAATGCGATATTTTTCCTCTAAAAAAACCGCGCCTTTATTACGTTGAATTTGTTTGTTAAAATTGGTAAGTGAGTGCTTTAGTTCTGAAAACAGAATTGCGATCTCAAAGTTGGAGAAAAATGACGAGTAGCTGACAGAATGGAACCAATTGATGCGATATATCGCATGCCGTTCTGACACAAAATACGGCGTTCATCGAATCACCTTAAGTATTCTCAGATGGAGCAATAAAATTTTTGTGTGTAAATTCTCCATTTGAAGCTATGGTAAAGAATCGATTATCAAGGTGTTCGTCGCGAGCACCCTGTTTATCGATCCTTTTCCATAGGTTTAAATGGCATAACAATCGATATATCGCAAAGCACGCCACGCACCTGCTAGGAAATTCAAATTTTCTGTGCCACCACGACGCTGCGTGTTGCGGCAAGGTTCGCCACCGTCTTACTCGCAGTATGAAGGGTTTCATTTTTTTTGACTGACAGGCTGTTGAATAATAGATTGCGAATCGAACGAATGCTCGCCCGTCGTAGAGACGCGTCGATTGAGTATGGTCAGCTCGTCCTGCGTGGCTCATTTTTCGGCTAGGGATCATGTTATTCACATCCATTTCTCAGGTCAAATTCTGAATCACCATAAGTGTAGGTATCCATAACCGGACAATTTTCTTATTTTCCGTCTGGCGGCTGCGGTACTTTGAGTATTTCTTTCGAACGGTGAGATTTTTTCTTATTTTTTCCTTTCTTTTTTTACGGCATTATAGTTAAATCCTAGAGGACAACTTTTTATTCATTCAAAGTGCATGACTATTCTGCCTGCTAAGGGAACACGCCGTGCGAACTTTTGTTAGTTGCCAAATTGCCTTTGATCATTTACGAATTTTCAGGAGAAATTGTGAATATTTTTCGTTTAATTCTTCAGAGTATTTTTTTCGTAATTAGATCTGTATCATCTGAAAATGTCAAGAGGAAATATTCACAACTCTCCTCAAAAATAATCATTGTAGTGGAGGAAATTTGACAACCATCGAATATTCACACGGCGTTTTTCCCTAGCAAGGCAGTATTGAGATGAGACCCTTTGTTTAAATTGCACAGGCACAGACTACCTACGAATATTTTCGATTGCATGGCAAGATTGGACTCCATTTTGCGATCAGATACTACGATTTTCTGACTCAGAATCAGCATAAGAGTCATTAGTTTTCCTTCGCACACAAGTGTTTTTATGGATGAGCCAGAAATTGTGGCTCCTAATTGCAAAATGTAGTCAGATTATCGTTCAGCGATGAAGTGTTGTGTATGTTGCCTATCTACTAATTGAAGGGGCTCCTCTTACAGAAATGTGTTCCGGTGAAATTAAAATCGTTTCCAGTCCACCCTTGTATTGTAACTCGCCTTTCCTTTTTGACATGGAACTCACTTTATCGATCGATGAAAGTGGCACTCATTGACCATATGGACTACATTTTGCAATTTGGAACTATAAAGTCGAGCCTGGTTTAAAAACAACGTATGTGCCATTGGTTTCCCTATGCTCATAAGTGTTTTTCCAGAGGAGGCAGAATTTATAGTTCCAAATTGCAAAATGCAGTCCATATGACGTGAAAATATTCCGATTTCCTGGTAGAAATATGGTATTTTTATTGCGCTGAAAGGCGATTTAATATCAATATTATCTCAGCAAAATGATATTCTGGGACATATGCTATAATCGTCAGAGATTAATTCAGTTTAGGCCCTGTTGATCTTTTTCGTGTGAAACGGAGGTTTCTCTACACTTTGACGAGATGTTATGTTCGAACTTAACGGGAATCAGCCCAAGTATACTAAGCGTTGCTTAATTTCCTTTAATATTTTACTATTTATTCAATTATGCATATCGATGACCGAAGAATAACAAGCGTATTGAATAAATGGCGTTTCAGAATCTCTGATATTTTCTTTATTCATTTGTTCAGAAACAGAACTAATCTGAATGTTTTTTTTACAACAAAATTATCAGTGAAAATTGATGAATGAGTGCAAAATTCACAGAAAATGTCAAGAAAAACTGTTGGTTACTTTTATTTTGAAAAAAAAAAAAAAAAATATCAACAGAGACTTGGAACACCACAATCGATGGTACGTATCTTTGATAGATTCCAAATCATTCCAAATTTTGATAACCTATCGACATATTGATGGTTAAACTGCAGAAATGCGTAGGTATCTCGGTCCATGCAGCGTAGCGGACTTCCTGTCACTCTTAATTTTCTACATGGAAAATTACTGAACATAATTTTTCGAAAATCATCGTGATTTTTCTTCTCTTTTTAAAAAATATTCTGTAAAAACTTCAAGCCATAATGTTGATTCTGTCTCATTTTGAAGAATACAATATCAGCGAAGATTTTAAAATACCGCAACCGAGATACGCATTTTTGTAGAATCTCCCCAGTGCTTTGATTCCATGTCCGTCGAAAGTTCCGAGAAAGCTCCGGAAAATGCTAAAAATCCGAAACCTTTCGGGCATTTCAAAAATTCCGGGAATAATTCAAGAAAATCTCAGAAGGTCCGAAATTTGGTACTAGTTCCGGAAATGGAAGCACTGGTTTCACCGTCGATATCGTATGTATAATTAAAATAAGCAGCGTCTTAATTTCATCTAATGGGCCTGTTGCATGCAAGAGATACAGCCGTGCGAATAGACTTTTCAGAGGTTAAATGACACGAAAATTACGATGGTCACATTAAAAAAGTCTAAAATACACTCCTTACTGCGCATTTTGCGTTGTGAGGGACGCGCTTTTTCAAATTTCCCGCGTCTGCGGGCAGTTTTCTAACGGAAACAATTAACGGAAACTCGCGGCTATTTCCGGTCAACTAAAACTGACAACATAACCTAAAAATCGGAGCTCGTGACATCGTGAAATGAAATGTAGAAGGATTGCGTTGGATATTTAAAAGTCGATCGATTTGGTTACCGCATAAAGCGTATATGGACCACTATAGGAGATCACGTTGGGTTTGTAAACAAACTGAAGGAATAAATAACAACAACAACAACGACTCGGCATCTTCCGGAAATCACCGAGCCCGCCGTTTGCTCGTTTCCGGTGATTAGAAAACTGCCACCAGACGCGGGAAATTTAAAAAAGCGCGTTCCTAACAACGCAAATTGCGCAGTAAGGAGTGTATTTCAGACTTTTTTAATGTGACCATCGTAATTTTCGTGTCATTTAACCTCTGAAAAGTCTATTCGCGCGGCTGTATCTCCTGCATGCAACAGGCCCATTACAGCTGTCACACTGTCCCAATTATTTTCCAGGATTATATTTGAAGCCTACTTGAACTATGGTGCCGGACAGATCTCGGTCGGTTTTTGGACCCAACTCCTTTTTCCCGCAATTGAGGTTTTGTTGCTGCGGTTGCTCTTTGAGAATGGGAGTACTAATCATAGGCTGGTTCACTGTGGTGAGCATACTATACTATTAACCTAAAATATTAGTCTCAAAAACTAAACTCTTTCCGATTTCGACAGGTACTTGCTTTGATTTTTTTCACTTATGCCTGCGGCCCGATTATTGAAATTGATAGACAAAGCTAGGGACAAAAAAGACATAGGGGGTATGGAGCGATCCCATTGGTTGAAACTAGTCGTCTTTACAGACTAAAAGGGAAAATGACAATCTAACTGTCGGGTCTTTTTGTTGGTTGCCGTTAGTTATACGGAAAAAAATTGCTGATTCAACAATTCAATTGCTAAAAACAGTGAGTGCAATGTTTCAAGGCAGATTTTACAACAAAAAAATGCTACTTTAACCACATTGTAAACTAATTTAACCACGGGGGTGGTTAAAGTAGCATTTTTTTGTTGTAAAATCTGCGTTGAAACATTGCACTCACTGTTTTTAGCAATTGAATTGTTGAATCAGCAATTTTTTTTCCGTGTAGTCTATTACCTACCTCCTTTGTCCATTGTAGCTCATGTTTAGTAAACATAGTTAGTGGCAGAAATGCGTCCAATTGTTGGCGATTGTTGATTCTCAATGAATGTCAATGTGTACACATGAATTCTGTAGAAAATATTACGTAGATCAAATCACATTGGAGGTTTTACCAGCGCCAAAAAAAAATTGTCACTTCTTGCGGGTGTAAGATAGATATACCTAGATTTCATTAACCTACTCTCACTAATTACAACCTAGTATTCAGAAATACATATATACTTGTTACGTTAAGTGAACAGCTAGTTTTTTTATAAAAAAGATTTGATGTTCTTTTTTTTGTAATTTTGACTACCGTAGATTGTAGGCGCACTCATGATTCTTGGATTTTGGCCTGTCGCTAATCGTTTGAGGGGGATCGACATTTCAAATAGCCCAGGTCAGTCCATTCTTAGTAAATCAGTGAACTCAATTTTCTGGTAGTTAGACTGCAGTGTGCAATCTGCCGGAGAAGCTCTGGCAAGATCTCTAACAGTGGCGGGTGGGTGTCGCAGAGCAAGCGCTGTAAGAGCGACTTATTAGTAGTAGTAGACTGCAGTGGCAAGCGTGAATGATCGATTATCGATATTTCCCCATTTGATACTATGCTAAAGAATCGATTATTAAGGTGTTCCTTTTGAACAGCCTATTTATCGATCCTTTTTCTCAGGTTTACATGGCAGATCAATCGATATTTCGCAAATCACGCCACTCCACTGTCGGACTCATCAATTTAATTTCCGAAACCAGTGAAGCTGTACCATTCACTATTTTTGACCGATGTTCCCACCCTTCCGCTGAAAATGTCAATCAATTATTTTTGCAGAGAGAAAGTCAAAAATCATTCTGAATACATATACATTCCGAACAATAATAAACATGGGGCATATGCTGAACTTGAAAAATTAATCAACTTGTGAAAGTATCTCTATTTTTTTCAAGTAGAAGTATCGCGGTATGAATGGGGAGAAAAATTGCTGGGTTAAGAGTCTTTGGGCCTGCATAAAAACCAAGTTTTTAATAATAATAAAAAAAAAGATAAGCTAATTTTATTCAGTGACTTATCTCATATACAAATGGGACTGGAAGGAACGTGGGATCAATTTTCTGTAGAGCACAGAGCACTAGATATTTTCCAACTTCATGCAGACTATTTAGGAAATTAATTTCAATGTTTTTGATTTTCTTCAGAGAAAAGGGTGGCCGTTTACTTATGGGTGATCGACTACTTTATTGACGGCATTCTTCTCAGAATTGCCGGTATCATTCTGCTCATTGGCGTCTATGCGGTAAGTCTTGACTACAGAAAGAAGAACAAGAATAAGCGAATTTTCGCGATCGAATATCATTCACCGTTGAATGATGTTCGACGATTGTGCATTTTTTTTCAATGATATTCGACTTCTTCGTTGGTCTCACCAGAGACCGTTGAAATCCATCAATTTGAAATTTCGAATTCACCTCGGGACTTGAATTCGATTTTTGAATTGATGCAATCGATGTCAGAAACTTCATTTTCCACCAAAATTTTTGTTCTGTCATCTCTTTCTGTTGTGTTTTGTCAATTCAAGTCTGGTGTTTTCGCAATTTCTGTGATTTAGTGTTTCGTGTTTTCTTATTTTCTTCTTAATTTCATTTATGAAAAAAATTTGAGCTCTGATTGGCTCCTGACATCACCGATCATCGGCATCACTCAGCACTAATCAATTCGTTTGATGAATGACATTCGATCGCGAAAATTCGCTTAATGTGTGCCTAATTTTAAAAATCAAATACTAAAAAGAAAGTTAAAAAATTAAAAAAAATTACACGATATACAAGTTTCTCCGCCAGGGAGCTCTTCTCGCAAGAAATCGTTCTCCACCCGCCCGCCGGGAGAGCCGCGGGGCGTGCTGTCAGCGCAAAACGCGCACTGACGCCTACAAACCTAACTGGATACTTCACGCATTGCGCGATGCTTGAAGTATCCATTTAGATTTGTAGGCGTCAGTTCGCGTTTCGAGCTGGCAGCACTCGAGAATACTCCAAAACTCAAGAATAGGAAGAAATAAGTCAGATAATGACTAAAAGATCACGGAAGTTTCGTAACTGATGTATTTTGAGTCGCTAATTTGAAATTGCCGTGCACGCGGGTATTTCAACTGCATGGTGAGCTAAAAAACGAACGTGCAAACCATGCAGGTAAAATCGCTACACAAATTTCAGCTTACTTACACACACGTTTGTAGGTGATTTTGCTACCTAAAAAGCTACGTTTGTTACCTTTTTAGTTATTCTTCCGTAAATTTCGCTATTTTTCCGTAAAATCCGCTATTTCAGCCTAACTATTGAGCTATTTTTACTGTTCACAAATTACCAATACCAAAAAATGCAGTTACACTTCCAAGCCACTCGATGCAAGATTAACTGCGTGAAGGCGCGCAGATGTAGCAAATCGGTATAGCAATTCGTGCTAGTCGTTCACTTGATTCAACACCGTGAACGGATAAGAAAGCTTTACGAAGTGAAGCAAATTTTGCTCCACCCTAAATCGGTGAATTAGCAATCCTTTTTTTTCAGTGTAGCCATTACAAAATTTTATTATCTTTCATGATTCTCCAAAAAATTAAATGTTTTTTTCCGCGTTGTAGGAAAAGCCAAAATGTGTGCTTCTGTTCCTGATAGCGAGCGCCGTCGACGCAGTCAAGTTAGTGATTGAAATTCCACTTTTCATCTTCACCAACATCGATAGAAGCGTATCAGTTGAAATTTCATCCGATAATGAGTTGTATCCTTTATTTGAGCATCCGTTGGGGCTCTTCATTACTCTTGGTAAGTATTCCAGCAGGAGAAGTTGATGGTGAAACTATGCTGAAAGGAGCCATGTGAAAATGAGCTAAAGGAAACAGAGCTCGCCACCTCCCGGTCGAAGTATCACAAGCACCATGCGACGTTTCGAACTTTCCGCCGCCATTTTATTTTTTTACAGAGAAATTACTAGGAGAATCTCTTGAAAATTTCTTTATATTTCCTTTGTGCTGCTGTTAAATTTCAGTGAAATTTTCAAACAGATTCTACCAAAAATTTTTCTGTAAAAATATAAAATGGCGGCGGAAATTTGGAGTCATAGCATGGCGCTTGTGAATGATTGTGATACTTTGGCCGGAAGATGACGAACTATGCGCATGGGGTCTGTGCGCCCTTTAGTTGAATCACTAAATACAAAAAAGGCACTTGTCCAGAAAACCAAATTGTTCAGGAGACACAAAAAAATGTTTATTTCGTGGTAGATATATTTTAATTCTTCTAAAAAACTATCTAATTGCTTAATGCAAGCCTAGCTTGAACACTATTAGACTTTGCGGTCAAAACTGCGACAGCGGTAAAGGAAAACTGGCAAGATCGCAGCGTGGAGCCTGATTTAACATCTATCTTCCATCGCATTGCTAAGGCGCAATGATACAACTATTCGAACTCTCCGGAACGCGTGAGGTATCACGCTACATTTGAAGGCGTTTTCGAAACTGCCAACTTTCCAAATCAGGATACATGCGTCGCATAGATAGGCGTCAACCAAAACTGGCCGGCAAATTTTAAGCACTATTGCAGCTCTTCTCCAGAACATTTACTAATAATTCAGTTCCTCGGAAGCCGAAAAAATTCAGTACTTTTTCGGTGCCTGTAAGTTGATTGTTAATTTGAGTTCCTATTATTTAGCTATATTTCTTCCTGCGCTTGTTTACTTTTAATTCTTATAAAATATTACCTTTTCACTAAATACAAATCTAGCTTGAACACACTTAAAATTTGCGGTCAAAACTGCAACAGCAGTAAAGGAAAACTGACCAGGCCGCAGCGTGGAGGCTGATTTCATATCCATCTTCCATCGCATTGCTAAGGCGCAATGATACAACTATTCGTACTCTCCGGAACGCGTGAGGTATCACGCCACATTTGAAGGCGTTTTCGAAACTGCCAACTTTCCAAATCAGGATACTTGCGTCGCATGGATAGGCGGCAACCAAAACTGGCCGGCAAATATTAAGCACTATTGTAGCCCTTCTTCAATACATTTACTAAAAATTAAGTTCCTCGAAAGCAGAAAAAATTCAGTACTTTTCGAATGCCTTTAAGTTGATTGTTAGTTAGAGTTCCTATTATTTAGTTATATTTCTTACCGCGCTTGTTTATTTTTAAACGAAACGACTTTTCGAAAAATATCTACCACGAAATAAACAGTTTTTTGCGTCTCCTGAACAATTTGGTTTTCTGGACATGTGCCCTTTTTGTATTTAGTGATTCAGTTCCCATTCTATCCATTTTTGCCTAGCTTCCTTTACAAAAGTGCGTATGATGGAGAATTTTTAGGGGCCTGAAAAACTTTAATTTTTAAATGGACAGTACCGAGTGAATTGAGATCAAAAATATCCTTGAGTTCATAATTGAGCATTTTTTGAAGAAAGTATGATTGAATAATCTACTTTTAAAATCCACGAGTTTAAATGGGAAATACTACTTAATGATGTCATAAAGCGCTACATCGTTTCATTTTCAAATCCGTCTTTGCCAATTTCTCGGGAAAAATAGTAAAAAATGCTAAAAAATCTGCTTTTCAAGCAGTTTCAGGATTCTCTAGTACGAAACTATATAACTCGATTTGCGACGTCGCCAATTCTCAATGATGTTTTACGTTTTCGCAGCTACGTTTTTTATGATTTTTCCTTGCGATTCAAGAATATTAACCGAGGAGTTATAGTAAAAAAAATATGTGGGTATACTTCCTATGAAAACTAAGTGAATGCGTAAGTTACGAAAATCCGCGATCGAGGTGCATGTTTTTGTAGTTGAATAAAAATGGAATGAAATCATGCACGGATTTCAGAGAATACATTTATGAAAAGCTGGTGTTTTTTTATCGATGATTTCCAAAAGAGAGATGCATATCTAAGTTAATTCTCTATGGGCTGATTGCCACGTCAATTTAAATGGAGTCAGCCAAACTTTATTTGAGGTTGCCTGATTTTGTCTCATGTCTTATAACATAATTAATTTAGAAATGAAGCCTCTCCGATTAGTTCGGCACTTTGTAAGGTAAATTTATATCAGATCCAGTTTTCCCCTTTTTACTTTCATTTTCTGGTTCATATATTTCCGTTTTTATGATGTTCCAGTGCTGACTCTGTATTTTCTGGCGGTGACTAACAGTTATTACAGCGAAATGGAAAACGCTCCTCCGAAAAGATGTGGTACAGGAGTCGCCCCTGACAATGTACGCAATGCTTGAAAGAGATGATGCTAATGTACTCAAAAAGACACATCTTGTCAACCCATCTGAAAGGGTTGTCATTCATACTTCTGTGCCCATTACTTGCCTGACATGGGGCTATTGAGAGAGGGCGCTTGACAGCAAGGACCTTGACCGGAGGTCTTTTTTTCATCTTCAAAAAACGGCCTAAAGGTCATCAGAAAAAAAAAAAGTTGCTGCGTATTAAGCCAGTTACGGACACCATAGACTCGTGTTTCAAATGGACATTATAGTCTGTTCGAGATGGGAAGAACCGTGGAAAGTCGGAATTAATTGCACTATGTAGAAGCAAGGGTAGCGTTCGAGCCATTGTCCGCGATGAAGCACCGAACCAACCCTGGACCGTGGCTCACCGCACAGAGGGCTGGCTCCTCATGAGTCGCTTGCCGCTCGGCGCTTAGCACAGGAATTTGCGGCTCCAAGTTCGTATCCTGGGGAAAACCGCCGCTCCGAGGCCCATAGCCTCCTGTGCGGTGGCTACAGCGTGCGCGCAACATCGAAAAGTGACAATTGACAAGGGTCGAGACACCCCCACCCTGCAAAATAGTGCTAATTATTCCGACTTTCCACGGTTCTTCCCATCTCGAACAGACTATAGTATTGAAGATTTTTGTGAGAAAAAATGGTAAAATTGGTCTAACATAGTGCGCATATTCTATGGCACTTATACGAATTTGAAATGTTTTTTCATGCCTGCTCTGGCTCTGGCGTTTTACTGTACAACATGTGACAACTAGGTCTCACAAAACTATGCTAGAACTATCTGTATCTATTTGTAGGCTTGGGGAAAAAGGCTCGATTGTCATTATTTGAGCCACTCGAGGATCGCAAAGCTATTCTGTCGTTTGGAATTTTTGGACATATTTTTGAAAATATTCCAATTTACATTAGTGCTCTAGACTTTTTTCCTCTGACTCTATTGATGATGTTTTTTTTTTTTTAGGAAACTAGAGGATAATCAAAGTATGTACCTAGAATATTTCTGAGAGGAGATAAAAACTAGTAATTTTGCTTTCTCATAAAGAAGGGTTAAAATTAAAATTGTGTACTTCCCAAAATTTTATGATAAAGTAAGTATTGACTCAACTAGATGTGAACGGATTTTTTTGGTTATTTTCATTTTGGGAGGGGGGAAGGGGTTATCTACATTTTGAGCCCCAGATCAGAAGTCACTCAAAAATTTCAATATATGTCACACAAAACTGATGTCTTTCTGTCCATCGCATCGGCAGTTAGGATTTAAATAGTTTTTTACGTCATAAAAATTTGAATTTGTTGATGTAATGACCAAACGTTATCTAATTGACCGTGGCGGCATATTATAATGTACCGTAATGAACATAAATTTAAAATTTACAGTTTTTACACTCATACCAGTCATTAATATTTTAATGTTTTTTGCAACAGAAAGATGTAATAAATGAAAAAAAAAAAATCAATCAAAGACTGTTTTTTTCATCAAAAATTGAACGAATGAATTGAACTTCCAGATACAATATGAGTCGAAATCATCGGTTTCTTACGTACTGAACCAATGCCGCTATTTAATGTTTTTATTTCTTCCTTTTCCTGGTTCTTGTCAGACAGAAATATTCCCTGAAAATTTCACATGTAAATGCCGGGTGATCTCCTCAAAAGGCTGTGTGAGGGAGATTATGAGCAATTGGTGCCCCCACGTGTTTTCTTAGCTTCTATTTTGTATTCCTTATGATAGAACCTAGGTCCGAATTTTTTTGGCTCTTTCACATGAAGGCGCAACATCCATCGATGAGTCCAAACCGCAGCACCGGCCAACCAGGGGCGCTAAGTCGGACTTAAACCCAGTCGAGACTCGTCCTAAGTATATTTAAATACGATGGAAGGACCGACAAAATTCTTCCCCTCAGCTGCCGTGATAGCGAAGAGAGCAGTAAGTGCAAAAATGAAGTTTCGAGAAAATGGGCTCAGAAGCATCTGACCGAAAAATTTGATTCAAAGAAGCCTCCGTTCTTTGTCAACTTGCCACTAATCCTCCGAAAGACTCTTAGAATTTGTTTGGATGGTGAAAAATCGACCGATTTTATTTCAATTACATAAAAAGGCTACCTAGTATTGATTTCCATGTCAGGCTAGTGTTAGGCAACACAGCCGTAAGTGTCACATATTTGCTATTCTGCATGCTTTCGTGGTTGCGTTTTGGACACACATCAAACACGATTTCATGTTGGATATTGGCAGAGGACGGCGGCACTTGAAAGCGCTGTTTTCATTGGCTCTCTGGAGCAATATTGTCACTTACTGCTGTCTTGTCTGAAACTCCGTCATTTTTTGCGCACTTGTGGCTTTCTCATATGTCTCGTTTCCATGAAAATAAGATGAATTTTGCTGCTATAGTTTATTTTATGTAAAAGAGATTAAACAAATTTTGAAGGAAACTCGATTTCGAAAATTTGACCCTTACTGCTCTCTTCGCTATCACGGCAGTGAGGTCCATGGGGGCAAGTGAACCGAACACGCATGAACAAAGTGACAAACTGTTGTGGTTTGAAAGTTCGGAATTAGGTGACCTGTTTAGCTGCTGTCAAAGGAAAGGATCTGTCGCATATGGCATCGTGCGTTTACCTATATGTTGTCAAATTGCAGAGAGAAAAAGAATTAGTAATGCCCATCTATGTTGTCAGATTGATTTGCTCAGCTCTTTGCTTTCGTTTATGACTTCTTGTATCAGATTGTTTTTGATAAGCTTGAGCTCATGTTTCTGTTGATTCGTTCTACTCGTGCAAGCTAGAAGTATGATAGTAGCTTTGGTATGCTCTACCGTGTTCATCCTTGTATCTATTGAGGCCTCGGTAAGTGTAAATATTGATGACTTATGTGATGAAAGAGGACTCCGAAATGGTTGAATAAGTGAGAAGATGCCTCAGAAAACGATAATTCGATGGTGAAACTGCAGAAATGCGTATCTCAGTTTGCTGCGTTGTAGACCTCCGTTATACTTTATTTTCTACATTGAAAACTACTGAACGTCTTTTTTTGAAAATTTCAAAGATTTTTCTTCTCTATATGGACAATATTTCATGAAAACTTCAAGCCATGGTATTAGTTCGGTCTCTTTTTAAAAAAATAAAATAGTAACGGAGATTTCGGAACGCTGCAACCGAGGTACGCATTTTTGCAGTTTCACCGTCAAATTGTTATGCAGCAGTATTGAAAGCAAGTCAAACATGCAACCTGAAAAGCAAGTATTAGATTATGTTTGGGTCCTTCTTTAATTTTCAAGTAAATGCTGATTGTGAGTATGGATGATAAAAACTACCATTTGAGAACTCTACCACTGAATCACTACGTTTTGGTGAGGAACAAAACTTCCTTCTGTGCACTTTTGTGCGCATGTGTAATTCGAATAATGCGATTTACGTGGCATTCATAATCTTAGACTCACTTGAAATAAATTTGAGTCACATGTTATTTACTTACAATTTTACACACTTAATCAGTTAAAATACCATCTTCTTGCAGCCGCTCCAAGCAAGAGTTTTGACGAATTGCTAGATGCGTTCATTGGCTTAGAAAGCAATAGAAAGAACCTAATAAACACGGTGATTAAAGCAGCTGAGAACAAAAACATCAATGTAACGGACAAATTCCTGGATAAAATTAGAGAGACAGATGAAGTGTTCATGAGCATTCGATCCTATTTTGATGCTGGTAAGGTCGTATTTGACGTCAAAAAGGAGTAGCAAAAATGCCAGCAGATTTTCATGAGGTAAGAGCAACACTATGTCCTATCTTCCTATCTCAAAATAATCAAGTTAGGATCAGTTGGACTGCATTTTGCAATTTGGAACTATAAATTCTGGCTCATCCGAAAAAACACTCATGTGCATAGGTAGGGAGGCTACTGGCACTTACGTTGTTTTTAAGCCGGGTCAGAATTTATAGTTCCTAATTGCAAAATGTAGTCCTGTTTATTGTCGTTACCAGCAAACCACAGAGCAGGAGTGTTGAGTGAATGATCGATTATCAATATTTTTCCATTTAAAGCTATGGTAAAGAATCGATTATTAGGGTGTTCGTTACGAAGACTCCGTTTGTCGATCTTTTCCATAGGTTTAAGTGGCAGATTATTCGATATATCGCAAAGCACGCCACGCCACTGCCACAGAGAGGAAACTGACATAAGATGTCGAAATTCCATAGGTATGACCTGCAGTGTAGCTACACTGCCGCGCACAGTGCTAAGGAAAAACTTCGTATGAACCTTCGGATGTTGCCAAATCGCCTTTGCTGGAATACTAATTTACTGAGAAAGTTGTCAATATTTGTCTTAATTTTGCAGACACTTTTGCACTCTAATCTAAAATATTCGGCGATATCAAGGAAAAATAGGCAGAACTTCCTTCCAAAATTAACGTTTTATCAGAGGAAATTTTGCAACACTGAAAAATTTTGTAGAATTTACCATCCTTTCACGCTGTATTCCACACAGCGTCAACTCAGAGTCAATTCTGCCAGGAGAAAGATAAACGTCACTGGAAAAAAAAAAACACCTTGGATCTAGAGAAACTGTCAATTACGGGCAAACTGAACTGTCATCGATGACCCACACCAATGGCCAATCCAGTAGGCTTCCTATAATTCCAGGGGGTTACCTATAAAAATATGTAAATGAAGAGAGGAAAATTATTCGGGTTTTATGTAATGTTTTATCATTTGAAATGACAATAATTCCAAAATTTACAAAATCTCCAAAATCATAGGTTGAAAACCGCCGATGCCGCAAGTTTGAATAATCGCATCAAACACAGTGCGGCCGGCGCGGAAAGCATAGTAGCGCCGTACAAGACCGCAGGATACTTCATGCATTGCGCGTACAGCACGGTGCACACTCAATTCGTTGGAAAGTCGTATTTTCTTGGTGTCGAACTTACCCCGGTGTGCACGATTTCCAAACAGTGCACACCGCGGGCTTGCAATTCTAGGATCCCAGGATTGTAGAGTTTTGGAAATCCTGTATGGTTTCCGGTGTTTGTAGTGTTTTTAAGAGTCTGGACTCTAGATCCAATGTGTTTTTTTTCCCAGTGGTTACTATAATAATGGTACAGGTAATAACCATTCCTCTGGCAGAATCGACTTGAAGGTTGGTAGAATTTAGCATTCCTTCCCGCTGTGTGAAATACAGCGTGAAGGAATGGTAAATTCTACCAATCTTTTTTTTTCAGTGTACGGCATTTTTCCTTAGCACGGCAGTGAGGTAGTACATCCCCGTGTCAAATATTTTTAATCGGCAGGGGTGGTTTTGTTAACGCATGGAAAGATTAAGGTCTACAGGACTCCATTTTCGTTTTCTAACCGCGACTTTCAGTAAGTTTGTCACGATATTGGAAGCAAAAATTTTCAGTAATCAAGTGATCGGAATCTTGATGGATTCGATTTGATTTGATATTGAAGTATCATATCCGCCCGCTTGGGAGCAATTTTGGAAGTCCTAAAAGGGGATGCGCAATGCGCCTTAATATTCTGACCGCGAAGAAAATGTTTGCTATTCCGCTTATGGGTTTGTTAATAAGTATACGATTTTAGACTATGTTGCTTGATGTGACATGTTAAAGAAAAATTGAGGACTTAACTGAAAAAACGGTGTCCTTACAAGGATTTAATTTATTCTTTACATTTAAAACGACAGTGCACTTGCTAAAGGTATATAGCCTCCTCTGTTGAGAGTGCTCTTCTATATTGCAAAATCACGATTTTTATAGAAAGAAACCATTTTTTATCACGGCGACTGAGGGAAATTTTTCCCAGGTGAACTGCTTCCACGTTGTATCTCACTATTTGGTAATGTCGCGACTTCATTTTCAAATTTCTGTTATAGAGAACATCGGTCCTCAAAGTTGAGGATTACTTGCACAAAAAAATGCTTAAGCTGTCTGCAAATCTCAAAACTTTAGAGGCACAAATGCAAGACCTAGCGGCCAATGATGTTGGCATACTGCGGCCGTTAATCAACGTGCTGAATGAGAGTGATCAGGCTCTTGTCCCAATCATAAAACAGCTCATGGAGAACCTGGAAAAGACGGCTACGCAAATGCAAGGTGGCAAGATAATAACCAATTCTCAACGAAGTTTTGAATCATGACTTTTTATTTACGAAGGTTTGCGTTCCTCTATCATCAGTATTCATGACTATCGGCATTATTTGGATGAGAGAATATCCCAGCAAGCTCAGAGAAGAGGGAAAATCTTAAATCTACTGAAGTTTGAGAAGTATCAAACACTGAATTCATCAGTAGAAATTTTCAAGTGGTTTGGTCAGAAATGTATATAATTCCATAATTCAATAAAAATTTGGTGTGGTGTTACTAGGTTTCATTTGATGTTAGTTTGCTTCATGGGGTAATTTGAATTTTTCTATGTTTAATTTTTAAGTCGCTCTTGATTGTTCATTATTAAAATTTAACGTTCCTGCTCCTTTTATTGTCTCTTTAATTTAATCGAATTATATATTTATATTATAAAAAGACGACTGTGTAAACCAACCAACCTATTTATAGATATTATACACGGAAAAAATGGATTGCTGACTTAACAATTAAGTTATTAAAAACTATGTCCGAAATGTTTCAAATGTACGATTTGCAATAGTGGAAAGCTAATTTAACCACGGCGGTAGTTAACTTGTACGTATTTATACTAAAAGGAACAATGTCCATAGGGTTTGCGTGAGGAATAATATAGTTCCTTTTGGCATAAATGCGTTCAATTAGCATGTTTATATTGTAAATGAAATAATTTTGGGCTGATTAAATTGTTACGTACATTTTATATTGTAAAATATACACTGAAACATGTCGGACACTTTTCTTAACTACAAAATTGTTAAATCAGCAATATAATTTTTTTCCTTGTTATCAAAGAACTATCGTTTTAGAGAGGATCTGAATCAGAAAGTCTCTTTTTTGAGCAAATAATTAATTCTTTTTAACATTTTTACACTTACACATACTTTTTACATTTCAACTCTGTTAATTTATAGTTTTTTTCTCTTTTCTTCACGGCGAAGACAGCTGTAGCAGCATTCCAATCCTTTCTAATAATTTCTATAACTGAGCACGGTATGCTAGCAATTCTTACACGTAGATTCGAATGAAGATTCTCCCATAAAACCTGCGTACTGAGAGCAAAAGACGTGATACGATTCTTTCGATTCTACTGTAGCACAAATTGCATATCACTGAAATATGAAGGAGACTTAAATTGGTCTCACGTGCAATCTAATACTTATGCGCGGAATAATTGTAACAATTCGTGGATTCGGCAGTTCTTCGAATCAGAAAATTGGAGATAATTTTTTCGACCTTTCGGCACTTTAATTATAGTTTTTTTCGGTACAATCTCTTTTTAAAATTGTATTATTATATTCGATGGAATGGCTTTAGCAGCTAAAAAACAGTAGCTCCCGTCCTATTTTTTATGAATTAAAAGACATTATGTTTGCATTTCTGATATTATGGCCTTGTCAGTCAGGCATCACGCTCTTTCATAGATAAGCATGTCTCACTCTCAGGTTGCTTCAACAAGTGTGATGTAAAGGTGCTCGATGGATATCAACAATCACACTGATGTTACACTGCTTTAAACATACAATTATGCATACATCATCATGACATTAAACTGACGTCATGGCCTTTTTCGAGCCTTTTCTAATCGCCAGACGTGAGTAACTATTTACAAGTATAAAAACTACTTATACGAAGAGATCATAGGAGTAAATGCAACTTTATTTTGAAAATCTAAAATAATGATATCCCAAGTAATGAAATTAAAAAAAAAGTTTTTAATTTTAGATGGTATCGTTTAAAAATTACATTTATATTTACATCTTACACCCAAGAATACCTTAAATACATGCCTCGGGTTCCAAGGTGTGAATGATTACAGTCGTTAAGGCATCGTAGCGAGTACATTTTATTTACAATCAAGTGATCACATAAACACACACGTGCGCACCACTATGGCCGCCAGCGCACGCGCACAATGCCCATAGAGTACATAGAGTCGTAATGTAAATAGGAGAGCTGGCGTCATGTTCTGCTCGACGAGTTCCGAGCCCGGTGTGCGCCGAGCTTCGATCACTTTATCGATACATTTTCGATCCAAAATGGCGATGTAGAATACGTAGTAATCCTTTTTGTTTACATCCGCGGACGGTTTGGTCCCCGTGTATCGAAAAAAATCGATCATGTACCGAAAAATTGACCCGCCGTGGCACAGGAATCTCGGAATTCAAAACCTGGGAAATGCGTAGATGCTCTTCCATTCACATTACGACTCTATGTACTCTATGACTATGTCACATTGATGGATTAATGCGCCCAGCTCATCGCCTATGACTGTGAGGGCGTATCAGATTATTCTGATAAGTTCAAACTATGTCTTTTTCTAACCTAATTTTTTCAATATCTGTCTAAACCCGTGTGCCAAAAGTATGACTGCTGCTTTAGTGTGCTCTATCTTGATGGTTTACACATCTATCGAGGCCTTCGTAAGTAAAAAAAAGTGATAAATAAAGAGATGAATGATGGATGCACGCAAGAAAATTTTATAAAAACTTCAAGGAATGATGTTGATTTTTAGTTTCTCAAGAAAATAAAATGGGAGGGGGTATTTTAAAACACCTCAAATGAGATACCTGGTTTGGCAATGTCACTGTCGGTACGTAAGAGTAAGAAAACAATCAGTGAATCAGCACCTCCCTTCCAACGATATTTAAGTCTTTCTAAAAGTTTGAACCAGCACTAAGCGGAAATCTTTAAACCTGCATTAGTTAATGTTTATTCAGTTTTTTTAAAATATATTTTTCCAATCACGTAATTATCAGAGGCGAAAAACGTTTACATCTACTGATTGTGAAACAATATTTTCAAGCCTAGAGTAAAAAATTCCAACTTTTTCCAGACCATTCCTGCCGCGCCGACCCAAAGTTACGATGTGTTGCTAGATGAGCTTATCGCTGCGGAAAACAGCAGAAAGACCGCGATAAAAAAAGCGAAGGAGGAGGCCGCGAAGAAAAAAAGTGATGGAATGAGCAAGTTTCTGGAGGCAGCTGGAGAAGTAGATGAGTCCCTCGTAAAGCTAAGAATTTACTTCGATGCTGGTAAGGCCGCGTTCGACGTCAACAAAGGCAAACTGAGCATACAGGAGGAAGGTGTAGCTGCGGTAAGTGCAACGTTATTTTCGCCTTCAATTTACTAAGCCAGAGTTCATCAGAGCTTATCGAGGCCAATATCTTGGACGCGATGCTACATAATCTTTAAGGGAGGTCTGCTTGCTTTTGGACTCCCTGCTCAAGCAAAGATTAGAGAAGTTTAGCGATGAGAATGGAGTCCAATATCTTGGACGCGATGCTACGTAATCACGAAGTGGGGCCTACTACCGCGCCGCGGGTGAAGCGGTGAGTGCCTAGAAATTCAAAACGCCTTCAATTCCGTGCGTATGCAACGCGGACATCCATGGAGTTCGTAAAGTTGCATCCAGGCGCTATAATGAAATTTGTTAAGTGCGCGTCGCATGCGATACTAACTGACGGCGCTTTACTTGTTTTTCCCACATCTCAACTTGATTCGAGCACCGCTTATCGCGACATTGTCAATTTTCTGAAAAAAGCATTAATTGTTTAAAACGTTGCTGGTCCTGAGATAATATAGGTATATCTGAGCAAGATTTGTGGAGTTCTTTTTCATCCACTTTAAAGCGTCGTACTTTGCTGACATTTTTCCTGTATGGGAAAATACTTTTGACTTTTAAGTACAACATTTTCATTGGCCAATTTTCGTTGACGGTCTAGATTTCCTTGCACGAAATACTAGTTAAAGCGCTGGCGAAAATGATGTGTACGAGTTTTTCAAGTTTCCTCTTATTTAGGTATGTGCGCTTTTTGGATGAGTCTCGATGCTGCACTGAAAAAAAATAATATGTTGTTTTAGCACCTGGGATGTTAAAAATGTGTCTGGTGATCCCAAGATGCTGCCTTTACTGCCCCCACAATTAATTTTACATCCTATGAATGCAAATTTAACTGCATGGGCAATCAAGGCAGCATCTCAGGATCACCAGAAACATTTTTGTCATCCTAGGTGCTAAAACAGCATACCATTTTTTTCAGTGTGTTTATCTTTGCTTTATTGGGCTGTGCATAATTAAAATTATATCTCACTTTTGGGATTTGCGCTTTTGGAAATTTGAGCTTCAGAATACCGTCTAAAAAACCAACGTTTTCGCTCACAAGAGCCGAGATTACATATTGAAAAAAAACAAGCGTCAAAATAAGTAAATGAGACTTTTTTTATGTGAAATATCCAGTTATAACCCATTTTTCAGTAGTGCAATAACTTCATTCCCACATCTGTTCCAGAAAACACAACTTCTTCAAGATCAAAATTACGTGCCCAATCAAATGGCTCGGCTGGCCGCAAGTCTCACAACTTTAGAAGCGAGAATGAATGATCTAACCCCAGATGAGTGTAACAGTAGCAAGTTACGGGAAGTAGTTACTGCCCTTAGGCAAAGTGAACAAGTACTGGTTCCTATCACGAGCAAGTTTAGGATTGAATGTGACAAAATAAAAGGAGCCGGGTAAATCTTTGGAATATGAGTTTTATTTAAGATTTCTGGAGTTCAAGATTTCAGACACCACCAAGAAGTGCATCTCTTCTATCGCCGATGGATAGAATTCTACCCTACAATCCAAATAGCATAGATTGCCATTAATTAAGATTGCAATTAATTTGCAAATAAATAGTAAATTAATTATTGCCTTACTTTGCTGATTAAACCGGTTCCTCTCATTAATAATTTTTTTCAAAAGTAAGTTGAAACATATTTTTCAACGCTGATTGCTTACCTTTCTTCCACATAAAACGCATTTCAATTGATTGCTTAAAATCGGCGTTAATCGATTAAATGATGTTAAAATATGGCAATTTCGTGGAAAAATTGCAATTTCATTGCGTAACATTGTAAAATCACTTCAATATTTTCGTCGCATTGGGGATAGTTGGGAGCAAGAAGCCAATAGCAGTATTTGGATAAAGTGAAAATATTAAGCATACCGTAGATCGATTTATATTCAAGACTAGATCCGGGGGTTGAAATTCACAAATAGTTTGATTGGAAATGTCAAACATCTAAATTTCGTCAAATTGTGGTTCCAGTTATAATAATCGTTAAGTTGGGCATTTTGAACAGCTGGGTGAAAAATTGGATTTTGAATTACGACGGAAAACTTTCTAATAATGAAATGTAAATCCTAAAAATGAGTTGCTAATGATTTAGTTCATTTTTGTGCTAAAACGCATGAACTGTCAGAATTGAGGGGCCTGGAGGACAAGGCGCATTAGTGCAGTTTTTGAAAATATTGAATTATCAATGATTTCAAGTAAAACTAGTCTTAATGCATATTCTGTGAAAAATTCGCACCCATATTCCTATTTTTAAGCATCAAAAAGTCAGTTTGAACTTTCTCCCCGCCATTATTCTCCATGTAAGTTCGAAACTTCAAACACGTGTTTCTCAAAATAACAAGAACTGCTCTTATTCGGCATGACCTCCAATCCCCTCAATTTTAAGTGGCTCCTTTTCAAACTATAAGTTTTTGAGCTTCGAACTTTGAAAGCACCATTACTTCGGTCCCACTGGACACTTTTTTGGAGGTATTTGGTTCCACAATGATCGTAAAGCTCTTTTTGGTGCTTTGTTATCAATCACTTGATTTTAAGTCTTTTGCTCTAAGATCTCCTTTCCTCGTAGATGGTTGCATTGAACCTTAGATTGGATATGTAAATTGTACTTAGCATACATTTAAGTGTTCGGTTTTACCTCGATCAGTAATTTTAACTTTCCCGAGATCAGTGATATTGTGTCAAAAGACTTCGTGAACTTCCCGGACTGTCAATGTCAATCACATTATCTTGTCGAAGCAAAAGAAAAATTTCAAGAAAAATGGATTTGAGCGTAATATCCGTAGACATTTGAAACCATTTCGTGCGACACACTTGTAAACACACGCGCATACACCCACCAAAAAAGAGAATAAATAATTGGGCCTAGAAGCAACGTTGAATGGATGTGCTTAACTCCTCGTGAATGACTGTTGGGGCGTATCAGATTGTTTTGATAAGCTCTGACCATGCTTGTTTTATTTACTTTGTTCTTTATCTACAATTGCAAGTGCACGAAAAGTATGACCGCAGCTTTGGGATGCTCCATTGCGTTGATCTTCATTTCTATTGAGGCCTCGGTAAGTGTAAATAGTGGTGACCTAGGTGATAAAAAATCAACATATATCCAAAGAAGTGATAAAATATCCAAAGAAATACTCGCATTTCTGCGTTTTCAAAAATTTCAAGCAGGGCAAAGACATAATTTATTGAAAATTGTTTTTCTGACTTTTTTAGTCCCTTCATATGTATATTGTTTTTTTCTTTAAATAAACAAATCACACTTAATGAGCAGGGATGAAAACTATAATCCTGGACACTATTAACGAAATGTTTGGCAAAAAGCAGAACTTCCACTCTAATATTTTTTGCGTATGTAGTTAAAAAAAGTGAAGCAATGGAGACTATATTTACGTGAGCTTGAACATTTGTAATCCCTCTGTTTTACAGCCGACCCCTGTACCGCAGAGCAAAAGTTATGATGAATTATTAGATACGCTCAGAGCTTTAGAGACTAATAGGAAGTCCTTACTAAAGAAAGCGGTTGAGGAGGCCGCGAATCAAAAATGTAACGGAACCAGCAAATTCCTAGAAATCATTGAAATAGCGGATGAGGTCCTTGTGAGCATACGAGATTACTTTGAGGCTGGTAAGCTCATGCTCGATCTTAACAAGGGAAAATTGAGCATCTATCAACCGGATGTAATTGCGGTAAGTGCACCATTACTTTGTATCTTAAATTCATTGAGTCTTAATGAGTTTATAGAAGTTATATAGAGTTTATATAGAACATGGATACAGAAAAAAGTTAGGTCAGTTATGACGAGAAAGTTCAATTCAGGTTCGAGTCAAATACTTACGTCAAATTTTAAGCGTTTGGTTGCGCGTGCACCTCGCTGCAGCACAATAAAAGCACAAAATGTAAAAGAAAAAATTAAAGTGCTTTGGAAATCATTAAATTTGACACGGAACCACCAATATTTCAAAAACACTCATTATATTACTATTCTCTTTTGATAAATTGATACATATTATTCCCCATCAATTTAAATGAGAATAATCAATGCAGAGTGTGCAAACATTTCAAAATCATGAGTTAAAAACCGCTGACTATGCGAGTATAAATATTAAAGCCTAACAGAGCGGAGCGGCGTGTTGCCAGCGCGAGAAGCTCACTGGCGCCTACAAACCTAAGTGAATACTTCACGCATTGCACAATGCTTGAAGTATCCACTTAGGTTTGTAGGCGCCAATGCGCGTTTCGGGCTGGCCGCCCGCCCGCCGTGCGGCGGCGCCTGAGCAACTATTTCACAACAGAGGTGTTGCACAGTATTATACGAAATTGAGCATATTAAGAATGACAGGTATCCTTTAAAAGTACAGATCTTTCTTCGCAAAATAAATCAAGATACTTATCGTACACCGGAAAAATCTAAGAGCCTTTAGCAGAGGCAAATACAGAGGTTTATCCAGTCCAGGTATAACAAGGTGGGAAAATCTTCAGAGATAATTAAGTCCTGTTACACCAAAGAGCTGTAGAGAGTTTTAGTGAATTTTTTCTCATGGAATTGACGCTCCCCCATTTTTACCAAAACTCTCAACTATATATTATTCTCCGTTGGACGAAACAGACAAAACAAAAAAAACAAGCAAACCCTCATTCTTCCAAGACATTTTACATTTTCATCCAAAAACGTCGTGAGCAATTGTCGTTTGTATTTACATGTGGGCCAATTAACTTTGGGTCTCAACTGGCACGTGGACCAAAAATCCCGTGCCGAAAAAACGCGTGGACGAAAATTACTGGAACAAACAGGTGCGCGGACAAAAAATCGTTGACGAAATGTCCTATAACCCCGCCATAGGGATTCCGAAACTTCAAACACGCATTTTTCGACATAGCAAAAACTGCACTTATGCGTATCGTCCTCAAAGCCCCCCAAAAGAGAAATACAAGCTTTGGAACAAAGAAATGATAAAAAAAAAAAAAAAAAAAAAAAAAATTGTGAGGGCTTTTTCTTGAGAAAAATATCGTCTTGTAATACATCTCATGAGGTATAAAATAGAGATAGAAAAGGCTGGGGCGAGGTTGAAAAAGCACAATAATTTACTAAAAACTGGACATTTCGACCGGTCTCCCGATCATTATCAACCGTCCACAAGATATGTTTAGTTGTCTTACAACTTAATTTCAATTTTCATTCCAGAAAACGCAGCCCCTGCGAGATGAGCATTACTTGCAAAATAAAATGGTTCAGCTGTCCTTCACTCTCAAACGCTTACAGGCTCAAATGGATGATCTATCCGAAGAAAATCTACTTTCACTGAAGCCAGTGATCGTCGCTTTCAAGCAGAGCGAGAAAGCACTGAATCCAATCGCAAAGAAATTCACGAGTGATTTGATTAAATTGCGAAAGACTGCCGTGCAATAAGCGCGATTCACAGATTCAGAGGAAACTACTTTGGGTGGATACTGTGTGAACTGAGCTGGTAAATATCCTCGATTTCTTAATTGAACATTTATTGAAGGAGTTATGACTGAATAATCTACGCTGCTAAAATCCATGTGCTTTAATGGGAAAGACCGCCAAATGATGCCATAAAGTTCTAAAATTTTTTGTTTTTAATTTACTCACAAGAGTACATCTCGACACTCATTTAAAAGGGTTGTCACTCATTCCTCTGTATCCATTATTTACCTGACGTGGAGATGTTGAGAGAGGGCGGTTGACAGCAAGGACCTTGACCGAAGGTCTTTTTTCATCTTCAAAATGGGGCCTAAAGGTCATCAAAAAATGCAAGTTGTTGCGTACCAAGCAAGTTTCGAGCGTCATAGATTCGCGTTCGCGTAATGGACATTAGTATTGAGGATTATTGCTGGAAAAAATGGAAAAATTGTTTTAACATAGTACACATATTCCATGGCACTTACACGAATTTGAAATGTTTTTCATGCCTCTGGCGTTGAATTGTATAACCTGCGCCAACTCGGTCCCACAGAACCAGTGGCGTGGCCTGAATAATCGATTATCGATATCTCGCCATTTAAACCTATGGTAAAGAATCGATTGCTAAGGTGTTCGCTGCGAACACCCTGATAATCGATCTTTTTTCATAGGTTTAAATGGCATAACAATCGGTATATCGCAATTCACGCCACGCCACTGCACAGAACAGGATTATCTGTATCTGTTTACATTCAGTTTATTGGAAAAAGAAGCTTTATTGTCATTATTTGAGCCATTCGAGGCAAGCAACACGAGCTCTATTCCACCATTTCGAAGTTTAAAGAAATATTTTTGCAAATATTCAAATTTACATCAGTGCTCCAAACTTTTTCCCCTAACTCTATTGATGATGTTTTGTTGAATCTAGAGGATAATTAACGTGTGTAAAATATTTTAGAAATAATTGAAATTCAAATTTTTCTCTTCCCGAAATTTTGTGATGGAGTAAGTTTTGACTCAACTAGATGTGAGCGCGCAATTTTTTTGGTTCTTTTCTCTTTGGGAGGGGGGGGGGGGGCATCTACATCTTGAGCCCTAGATCAGAAGTCACTCGATGTTTGAGGTTGTTGATTGGCGTAAAAATGGTTTCTTTTCGGTCTATCGGAAGATAGGTTTTAACTAGTTTCCTCAGTTATGAAAATTTGAATTTGTCGATATAATGACCGACCGTTACAGCATGGGCTGTGGTGCCGTGTTACACTTTCCCTTAATGAATATCAATTCAAAATTTACAGTTTTTATACCCATCAGTCATTAATATTACGATGTTTTTTTTTTTAAACCAACGGATGCAATGAATGAAAGAAAAAATTAATCACAGGTTGCTTTTTTTTATAAAAAATTTAACCGATAAATTGAATTGGCGAAAACTATATTAGCCGAAAGTAGCGGTTCGTCATCATCAATTGAGCCAATCCCTTATTTGGTTTTTCATTTTTTCCTCCCCTTGGCTCTTTATCGTCGATCCTCTGACGCAATGTCCTACCTCAATTTTCACTTGAACCCTGTGCTCCGTATGACTAGATGCTTTCCGCGGCTCAGAGCGGCATGAAACGTAAGAGAGAAATGAAAGATTGGAAATTCCAGTGAAATATTTCATGAAATTTCACGAGGCTGTGAAATATTTCATACGTTTCAGGGGCTAGATTGTGCAATATCCGCACTCAAACACACAAAAATAGAAGAAAGTCACAATTATTACATTTTGCGAGATATAAAAAGGAATCTATATTTTTTAATATCTTTCATAAATTTCTAAAATTTCATGAAATTTTGCCACCCTACCGCGGGTCATGTGGAAATAGGGATCCGCCCTTACGTCAGATGAGCGACGTTATGTGCCAAGATTGCTCCCGGAAATTTGATCTGAAAATATCGGTTGGTCCCTCCGGCTAACGGGGACGAGGAAGAGGAGGAGAGAAGGGGAGGGAGAAATTGTGAGCAAAAGGGGCTGTAAGTATTTTTCATTTTTTTTTTTTTTTGTATCCCTCAAGTTCAGATCCTCCTTTGGCTCAAGGTTAATGCCACATGCCATCAGGCAGCGGCGCGGCGAGGCGTGAATGATCGATTCTCGATATTTCCCTATTTGAAGCTATGGTAAAAAATCGATTTTTAAGATACCTGTGAATCGATCCTTTTCCAAAGGTTTAAATAAAGGAATCGATATATCGCAAAGCGAGCCACGCCACTACAGTCAGGTGAATTGAACTCAAATAAAAGAGTTAAGGTATGACAGTCTCAGAATTAGGTCAACCTCACCTGCTCTTGCTCAGCTGCTACCAAAACAAGTGGTCTGCCGTCGTCCATTTACGCATTCTTGAGTTGTCAAACTGGCGAAAAAAAGAAGAAAATAAAGTCCCTGTAAAATTGTTGAATTGATGTGTTCATCATCTACATCCAGGACTATTTGAACGAGTTCAACAGAGATCAACCGAGTTACAACGACGCTTCAATCTGTTTTTCATCTTCGAAATGAGACTTGTTTTTTCAGTAAATTTGGGCGCATATGATTGTTCTTGATAAGCTCGATTCCTGTTCCTTTCAATTTGTTTCTTACCCATTTAATCCTGCACTGAAAGTATGACTGCAGCTCATCTGGTATGCTCTGCCGCATTGATCCTTGCATATACTGAGGCCTCGGTAAGTGAAAAAATAGTGTATTTTCTTCGGAAAATACACTGAAAGTGATCATTTGTGTAGTAAAAAACCTCGAGAATATAGGTGAGCAAGTGAGAAAAACTTGACATATTTTCAGCACTTTTGTAGCGATATTTGAAGTAAGTAAGAATATCACTTAAAAATCAAGTCTCAAGGGTACCCTAGCGTAAATATTACCTTGCGGTGAGCTAACCATCACCTTGCGGCAAGGTATCGGCCTTGCCGCCCTATCCGAGCCCTCACCGAGCTAGTTCATGGAACTCGACGACCGGGAATAAAACCGTATGACAACACTGTAGACCCAAATCCAGGCGGAGGTTGCGAAAAAGGCGACACAGCATCGGGAAATACCACGCGTTGGGTACGCTTTTCGTCTCCAGCGTTGCCATGCATAATTATTCCCAGTCGTTAAGTTCCACGAACTGACCCGGCGAGGGCTCGGATAGGGCTCGAAGAGGGTGGCAAGGCCGACACCTTGCCGCAAGGTGATGGTTAGCTCACCGCAAGGTAATATTTTCTCTAGGGTATACTTGGGTCTCCTAAATTGTGAAAGTACCTATCGGTATATTGTCGGTGAAACTGCCAAAACTCGAAATTCGGTAGCAACGCCATAGCCTTCCTATCACTGTCATAATTTATTTTCTGAACGGATAACACTCAAAGTCATTTCTTGAAAGTTCCCCTGATTTGTATTATCCGTGTGAAAGATTTTCTGTAGCGCAGAAAAAATTTCAAGCAAAAATTGTGATGGTTTGTCCTCTTTTGATAAAAAAAAGCGAGAGCAAAGATTTGTAACAAATAAGACGAGATTCTTGTTTTTGCATTTTCACCGCCAATATACTTACAAAAAAATTATTAAATGCATAATTATACGAAAATAATATTTTTTGGTGAAATAATGCTCTGTTGGACGTCTTGTCTGGTTTCGGCCAAAAAAAAAACACATTTTTTCGATCTAAAATTGTGTTCATATACGTCGTTTGAAAAATATACTCTACGAAAAGTTCATAGTTTTATGCTTTATTTTGAACTTAAGTAGTTAAAACTTTTATTTTTCGCAGCCAACTCCTACCACTTTACATGTCAAAAATTATGACGAATTGTTAGAGTCACTCAGAGTCTTAGAGACCGATAGGAAGGCTTTGATAAGAGGAGTGATTGAGAAGGTAGAGAACAGCAAAAGCAATTTAACAAGTATATTCTTGAAGATCGCAGAAGAAACGGATGATTTACTTGTGAAAATTCGGAACTACTTCGATGCCGGTAAGCTCCTGTTCGACGTCGAAAAAGGCAAATCAAAGCCAGCTGGAGATTTTTATCCGGTAAGAGAAACACTAAATTTTACTTCGAAATAATCGAGTAAGAGCCAAAAATATTCGCACAAGAAAAAAAAAATCGAGTTAGGATAATTAATTCTGTTGTTCGGCAAAAAGCATGGAGAAAGAAAGACGAGAGAAAAAAGTTAAATCTCTTATAATATTCTTGCCTGTACCACATTTTTGAATTGACGGGCATAGCTTGGTATACGATTTGCTGAGACGATTTAGTATACCCAACCTCAAGCCTCTATTCCTTTTTTGGTTTAATAAGTTACGAAAATATTGTTTGAAAGTTAAATGAAATTTTTGGAAAATTTCAGATGTTTATAATTCATATAACCGCCCCCAAGTTTCAAACCTTTTCCAAAATATGGACACTACAAAACCAGACGCGCTCAGTATTTGGTCTGACTCCAAAAATTAGAGTAAAAACCGTAAAACTTGGGCAGAGTCTCCTGCGTCTCTCATGCCACACAAACTTATCACAAAGCAGCCCGTTAGCTGTAACGCGTAAATTCAAGGTATGCTGAAAAAATGGAAAATCGAAACGGAATTTCAAAAACTAGTTTAAACTTTTTCAAACTATGAGATCCCATGTAATTTTCCAACGTTCATTTCATATGGCTATTTTATGAATATGCATGAAGGATATGTTCAAAAAAATCCAACTTAATTATTTCAATTTATCCTCGTTAGGTACCTAACTGGACATTGCGCTGAGAAGCAATTGCGCTCTTACTTATTGCAAGAACACGATTTTTAAAAGAAAAAAGTTTGACCGTCTAGCTATCATGGTTAAGAAAGAAATTATTTTGCGCCAAAAAACTGTGTTTATTTACATTTTACAATTCAGTAGTACAATGAATTATTTTTACCTTTATTTTTTTTTTTTTTTTTTTTTTTTTTAGAGAACACAGATCCTCCAAATTGGGGATTATTTACAAAATAAAATGATTCAGGTGGCTGCAAACCTTAAAACTTTAGAAGCTCAAATGGAAGATCTAGCAACGAATGAGGTCGCCATGATGAGGCCAGTAATCAACATTCTGAATAAAAGTGACCAAGCGCTAATTCCAATCACGAGAAAGTTTGTGAATGAAATGGGGCTCACGGACACGTAGGATCACGATACTGAGCGTTTTGATCACACACTTACGATTTTGAAAATTACGAGAACAAATAAAATCACCGAAAATGCTTCATATTTTCCACTGAATTAATCGGTAAAAATCGGCAAATGGTTTTGCTGGAAATGTACGGTTCCTTCCAGTGTTCGAAACTCACCTTTGAGTTTTAGGAGCCATGTGGCGCATCAAGCTCGATTTGTAGGGGCCATTGAAGATTTTTTTAGAGGCCAGATTAACTTTTTGCCTATTTATCACGGCGCATTTAGTGAAAAATTAGATGCAAGATATTTTAGTCACAGAACTAGTAACTGTAACTTGCGGGAAATTTTGAAAATTCACAAAAAGAAAAATTAGGAATTTTGTTTTTGGGGGAAGGACAATTTTTTTGCCATTATTTGTTAGGCGCCATGACCGATTTCTTCGGCGTATTTAGCGCGATGGCGCCTGTGAGTTTCGAACACTGCAAGGCGACGCTAAAATGCGTTCTCAGCCGACGGAGTGGATCGCACTGTATTTGACGCAATGCGTGAAGTATTCACCCAGTCTTGTAGGCGTTAATATGCCTTTCACGCCGAACGCACTGTTGGCGTTGGCACGGCGTTGGCGCCTGCGAGTTTCGAACACTGCTTCCTTCATTTATTAAAATTTGATTTGAATCACAATGTTCGTTTTGGCTAAGTTTTGCTTTTTGGAGAATATCCAAGTTCCATGTTAAATTTTTACATCACACAAAACTGAGTTTCATCGAAGTGTACATTTTTCGCTCTTCCTTTTTTTGTCATTTTCATTTAATTTTATTTTGTTTACTTAAAAAGACCAGATACGCCCAATATTTGCCGGTTTTAGATAGTTGTTGTTTTATTTGACTGGAAAAATCTCAGTTTTATTATTCTTTTTTCACGGCAAAGACAACCTCAGCAACATAGGGATCTCTTCTAATCATTTCTGATGCAGTGACGATATCGACGGTGAAACTACCAAACCACGTATCTCGGTTTGCGACGTCGCAGACTTCCTGTCATACTTTATTTTTTAAATGAAAAACTATTTAACATCCAGTCTTGAAAATTTCTGTGATTTTTTCTCTTTGTGCGGAGAAAATTCCGTGAAAATTTCAAGGAATGATATTGATTTGGTCTACTTCAAAAAAATAAAATGTGAGCGTAGATTTTTAAACACCGCAAACGAGATACGTGGTTTGGTAGTTTCACCGTCGATATGCTATAGTGCATCCTAAATGTAAACCTAAATGATAATCACCGAATCAACCAGCATGCTAAGCACTTAAGGCGCGATACAATTATTTCGGCTTTTGTGTAGCTCAAATTGCATACCATTGGTACATGAAGGGGCATTCAATTATTTTCTTTTTGCAATTTTAATATTTGAGAGCCTAGTTAAGGGCATAAAAATCATTAGTATATTCGGATGTTCTTCGAACCCGCTTGAAAGGTGAAGACGATTTTTTTGGCGCGTATACGTAGTATACCGCCTTTGCGATCGTTTCGACCCCCCACTCGATACAATAACCGAGTCCCTTAGTTCCTTACCGAAAAGTGACTACCGCGAACTTCTGAGATTTTCCAAAGCGTGTAAAAAGTTTATTTATCCGTCAATAATTATGATTTAAAGTTGTTTCTCATTCTGGGGCTCATTAGTTTATGTGCAGTGAATACCAAGAGTCTACGTTACTTGGTTTTTTTAAAAAAAGCCTAAGAGTACGACGCGCTGATTTAAAATATGCATATATAAGCAGAAACAAGCGAACTGATTCGAGGATGGCTGATCAGGTCGGCACTCGTTGAATGAGAATTTCACTTCTTCGTTTTGTTTAAAACGTTAGCTTTGACAGATCTCCACAACCCTGTTAAGATTTTCAAAATTTGGTACCCCTTGCTCTGATAGCCGGGGCCAGCAGGATAGTGGTAAGTGCAATCTGTGATGAGCCTCGAGACTCATTAGACCATGTGCTAACCGTGGCCCATACAGAAATTCACTCCCCTATCAGGCCAAAACAGTGCACAGGCAGGCACAAAACCCAGGTAGTGTCCGTCGCTTCCCAGCTGAAGAACAAAAGGCGACCCTCGCGGTCCTCGTCACAGTCAGACCTAATTACTTTCAATCGATTACCCATTTCACCGTAACGCTGGGATCCATCAAATTTTCGAAAAAATTGTTTCGCGAGTACTTAGCAATTTTTTCCTTACTCTCCGTTCAAAGACGAATTGAAAGAGGTCTCATTCATAAAAATCGGCCGAATAGAAGAGAAGTTGCAGTATTCGAAATTCGAAGAAATCAACGAAACTTCTCCAAACAAAAAATAAAATGAAGGGGAAAAAAGAAATGTATAAATTACAATTAAATATAATTGACCTTAGAATTTGGCAAGCAATTCAACTATATAACGGAGAAAAAATTGGGAGAAATTACAAAAAATTCGCCTCTTGCAAGGGGCTTCCTTGTAAGAATTTTGATCTGAAGGCAAGGATTGAATACCAGCGCAATACACCATACAATACATGGTGTGCCTGAACGAACATTTTTTTTTGTGTTAAAATCGAAAATTCTTTATATTTTTTAACTACAGTGTCTCTTGAGTCGTTTGAGCCAAAAAAAAATTCCGTCAAGATTCTGGAAAGTAAAGGCGCTTTAAAAGTATTCTGGGGCTATGTATCCTAACTGTGTCCACACATGGTTTCTGTTCAGCATATCCATGTGTAAGTATTTTTACACGTAGAATCTAATTTTCACGTCAGGGAGTCGACACATACCGATTTTTTCGATTTTATACGGAAAATTGATGGTTTTTCGGGATTGAAATTATTATTGTTTCATGAAAAATAAATGCACCCAAAATGACTGTAGCATATTGATTTTTATATATTTGCACCTACGAAATTGGTTGGTAAATTCAACGAGTGAGTGCATCGACCTGGTATATCAAGTTTCTGCAATTTTTCACGGAAAATCGGTAGATTTTCGGGATGTAGATTGCTTACTTTCAATTCATGAATGAATAAAGCATGGACATGGTTGAATTTCTTTGCATGGAAATACGTTTAAAATAACAAAATCAAGACATATTTAATGCAATTACATTTATATCGAGTCAATTTCTTTTCAATAATATATCGGGATTTATAATAGGTACCGGTGATTTGGATATTTTAGCCCCAAAAATACCTTTAAATCGACTGTATCTTTCAGGAGTTCGACAGAATTTTTCCTTTCTTCGCTTAAATTATTCCGTAGCACTTTTCTTTAAGAATCTGATAAGATATTGCTGGGGGCAGATCAAAAAACTTAATCTCGTTCGAATGGCTTTCTACATTCACAATACACGGTCTCGTCAAAGTGCGTCGTCGAAGAGTTGGATCGCATGAATTCTCTTGTTGTGCTACTTGCCTATTTTGAAATCTCTGTAAATGAAAACTAAAGGGGTTGATATGTGTGAGTTAATGACGCGCCTTATCAACACATTGTGTTGGAGTTCACTGCTTGTTTTATCTTAGGTTACTTTTTTTGTACTTTTTATTCTTGTAAAATATATTTTTTTAAAAATTAAATTTTAAGAACATTTTTTAAATATTAAAAAAATTTAGCAGTCGGAAAACGGTATCTTCCTTTTCATGTCTTAATACAGTACTTTTGCATTTTTTCAATTGCCTTTTTTTGTCTATTTCTTAAAGAGAAAGCCAACGCCCGTTTTTCCTTTGACATCCTCGGAAAAAGTAAGTCAGAACGATCTCGTCTGTCTGACATATCACACTGCCTAAAAGGACAAACCAGTATGACGTCTCTTTGACGTCAGTTTGATGTAACTGACGAGACACACTCACTCGCTGTTCCTACAAGAAAATTCCCGATGACAATGTTGTATTGAAGTGCATAGCTCGATGTCTATGACCATTCTGGCGTATCAGATTGTTTTTGATGAGATCAAACTATGCTTACGTTATACTTAATTTTTCCGTATCTACAATTACACGTGTATCAGAAGTATGATCGCAGCTTTATTCTCTTCCATCTCGTTGATTCTTGCATCCACTGAGGCTTCGGTAAGTGTAAATAGTGACGGATTCTATCTTGTGAAAAAACTCTGAAAAGCAAGTAAGAAAATTCTTGAAAAATACTCAATACTTATTGGCAATACTCAAAGCAAATAAGAATCTCATCTTAAAATCAAGTGTTAGGTTATGTTTTGGCTATATCTTAATATGTTCTTAAAATATCTGTACGTTAAATATGGATGGAAGATTATACTCCGGGATAATGTGAATAACCTTATCTGTAGGGCTTGGAGGACAAGGCACATAAGTGCAGTTGTTGCTATTTCGTAAAATACGTGTTTGAAGTTTCGAGATTATACGGATCCTTTGGGCGGAAAAAAGTTCAATCTGACTTTTTGATGCTTAAAAATTGGAATAAGCAATATGCAGAATATCGACGGTGAAACTACCAAACCACGTATCTCGGTTTGCGACGTCGCAGACTTCCTGTCATACTTTATTTTTTAAATGAAAAACTACTTAACGTCCAGTCTTGAAAATTTCTGTGATTTTTCCTCCTCGTGCGGAGAAAATTCTGTGAAAATTTTAAGGAATGATATTGATTTGGTCTACCTCAAAAAAATTAAATGCGAGCGTAGATTTTTAAACACCGCAAACGAGATACGTGGTTTGGTAGTTTCACCGTCGATATGCAATAAGAGGTTGTCTGGAAATGATTCAAATCTCGATTTTTGCAAAAAAATGCAGTTATGCGCCTCAACCTCCAAGCCCCTCTTACAAAGTTTTGGCGGGAAACAGAAATTTTAAGCAAATCTTTGTGCATACCGTATGGTTTGAAGAGTGCAATTTAAGTGACATTCATAGTTTTATACTTACTTGAACTAAATCAGGAAAAATTTAACTTCTTCTAGCCGACTCTCGGATAACACCTATGTTGTGGAAATAATGACTCGAACGATAAAAAATCAAAGCATATAAAAACGTAAGAAAATACTTAAAGTAGTATCTTATGATTGGTCTGTTTATTTCTATCAAAACTTGAAGTAGTTTCAAGCAAGCGGGCTGATTGTCGAACGTTTATAACCAGTCCAATTTGATATAGAAATGCTATGTATTATATGGTTAAGATAGAGCTATGTCGTGTTAAAGATAAATTGTTCAGTTTATGATGACGCAGTATTATTTTTTTTCAAATAAATCATTTAATTAATTTGGAAAAAACAACTAAAATTGCATGTGAGGAAAATGACTAGGCAACCTGAAAATGATTTCCATGTGCAGCGGCCCGATTATTGAAACTATGTTGGCAGGAGAAGACCTGACATATACAGATTTCTGTGAAAATTTACAATTTAATTGTACTTGATGCACGTGCATAGTTTGGAGAACGAGAGCCATGTGACATTATACTCAAGTATTTGAATTTTATCAGTCTATACTCTAACTACTTGCAGCCAACTCCAACACCGACGAGTAAAAATTTTGACCAGTTGCTAGACAGACTCAGATCCTTTGAAATAAACAGAAAGGCCGCAATAAAGACGGCAGTAGAGGAAGCGGCGAGCAAAAAATGCAACGCAACGGGCAAATTTCTGGAGGTCATCGGAGAGGCGGATGATGTGCTCGTAAACATACGAAACTACTTTGAAGCTGGTAAAGTTATGTTTGATTTTAACAAAGAAAAATCGAACACCTTCCAAGCTGATGTAGTCGCGGTAAGCGAACCTTCATTTTTTACCAACCCTCAAACTCAAAACCCAATTAGGTACCTAACGGTACGGCCGGATTTAGGGGGAGGGGGGCTGAAAATTTTGCGATTTTTCTAAAGATAGACGTAGAAAAAAAAATCGGATTCGGCGAAAAGATTACGAACGAGTAAAGGCGGCAAAATCTCTCCTTTCTCAAGAGCAAAAAGATTTCTAATTTCTAATTTTGTCGTCTTTAGGTGGTACAAGAGATAGCAGCTTTAACTTTCGCGCATAGTTCCGTAAACTTTTGCTAGGGAGGATGTCGTTTTAAGAAAAATTTGCCCAAAACGAGTAACCGGGATTTATGCACCCTTCTCCCTAGGGACATCAATTTGATGGTCCTTATTGATCTTTTTTACGACGGATGAGAAGGGGGCGGCAAATAGGTAAATCCGGCCTTGCCCGAAACCGACCCTATGATATTGTAATAATCTATCTCTGAGAATTAGTTTCTATCTTGATTCTTTGAACTTTTTAAAAGGATGCATGGCTCCTCATCTACCTATTTTGTTTAATTTTCATATTTGTTTTTTCACTTTGATTTCTATTTTCTATCGTTTCCTGAAGAGCTAATCTTAAAGTGTCAAAATCTTAAATCTAAATCTTAAAAACTTATTACTGGACCGCGTTAAGTATACTTAAGTATATTAAGTATATTATAGTTTTTCAAAAACTGTATGAACAGCGGACGATTTTTGTTTTTTTGTTGTTTTTTAGTATTTGCTGCACACCCACCCCTCGAAAATGGACCGCGTTAAGCACAAAGGAACCAAGCCACATTAGATATTGTCAAATTTAATTTGGTAATTTAATTTTTTACATGGAACCGGTTGTGCGGGTTTTTGTGTGAACAGTGAATTCTCTGCATTGTTGGAAGAAAATTCCTCAAAATATTTGAAGGAATCCGCTCAAATGCTGTCTTGTAAAAAATTAAACTGCCCAGTTTTCGGCAATGACTGATGTAGCCTCGATCCTTTCTGCTAAACTCGGCCCAACTCAGGGCCGGATTTACCTACTTGCCGCCCATGGGTCGCCTGTATTTTGCCGTTCCCTTCTCATTCGTTTTGAAACATCAATAAAAACCATCAAGTGAACGTGCCAGAGGGGGAGGGGTGCATGAGACGTGTTTACCTACTCATGTTGGATACATTTTTTGCGAAAGCCCTGTCAACACTACTAGCAAAATTTCACGGAACTTTGCGCGAAAGTTAAGTTTCGTAAACCTATCTCTATGTGGACAAGGTCCTCCATTTATAAGAAATGAACCAAAAAATAATGAAAGAACAAACATAAGTGTGGTGGAACAAACATAAAACAACAACAAACAACAACAACACTCATAATGTTTAACTTCCGCCGCTGCGCCGCGCTGATCGCACTGGGATTGGCGCAATGCGTGAAGTATTCCTGCAGTCTTGTAGGCGCTACACGTTTCACGCCAACCGCTCCTGACCGCATTGTGTTTGGCGCAATGGGTGAAGTATTCATGCAGTCTTATAGGCGCTAATATGTGTTACATGCCGTTCGTCGCGCCGAGGGCTTGTCTTTTTCATCTCAAGTCTTCGTCATCATTCCTCTCATGCGTTGAGCTCCAAGCCGAATGGACCACTAGACAAGGTACGAATTTAAGCATTCTGATACATGCATCTTAACCAAAATTTCACGTAGAACACGATTCGCGCAACGAAAATTACTGAAACCAACTCCTAACGAAGCTATATTAACATTTTTATTTCACATTGGTTACGAGGAATTTGAACTGCCCGCTCACAAGAAACTCAAAGCACGCATTACAACGGTCTCAGCAATCTTCTCAATCGAGCAATGTTCATTTCCCACCATGTGTTTTTCAAACTATAAGTAATTTGCTATAGCTGAGCCAAAGTGTCAAGATTGAGGTTGCCAGATTTTTTCATCGCAGAGACGTTCATGATAACGTTTACGAGCAATGTGAATCACGTAGAGCATTGAGTTTTCATGAGCGCGTGCTTTGAATTCACGCACCAAGAATCATTAATATCTTCGGAAGGAGTTGATTTCGGTGATATTCGTTGTGCGCATCGTGTTTTACGTGAAATTTTGGTAAAGAAACGTGTATCAGAATGCTGAAATTCGTACTTTGTCTAGTGGTCCATTGCGTGTTTAGATCTTCTCTTCACTCTACTAATTAAAGATGCTATTTCTTGTACCAACAAAAAACGACAAAATTAGAAATGACTGTACTCTCAGGAAAGAGAGATTTCGTCCCCTTTTCTCATGGATAATTTTTTTTCTGAATTCGATCTTTTTGTACCTTATTTATAAAAATTGCAAAATTTGCCGCCATGGGCCGCGGCCCATGTGGCCACCCCCTTAATCCGGCCCTGGCTCAACTGCCATTATCATCTCAACACCAGTTTGAGTCTATATCAGGGCATAATATCCATTGTAATTTTTCATTCACTTATTTTGTAGCCATGTTTTTTTTCAAAATCATGAAAATGTTAGTTAGAATGATTATGCTCTTGGTAATTTAATGTACTCATGATCTTTATCACAACACTGCTCTCCTTGAAGTAGTCCTTGCGTTCAATCTTTATTTTGAACGGAGGAGTCAACCGTCGAATCGAAAAAAATAAAAAAGGAGAAAGACTTTAAGAGAAATAAAAATTGCGTGGGTTCTTTTCTGTGAAAGTATGATAAGATGTATAATAATAATATCAACGGTAAAACTATTAGACCACATATTTTGATTTGCGATGTTGCAGACTTCCTGTCTTACTTTATTTTTTATATAAAAATAACTACACGCAACAACTATTTTTTAAAATCTCCACTGATTTATCTTCTAAATTCAAAGAATACTCAGTGAAGACTTCAAGAAATAAACATATTTTTTCTTCTTGAAAAAAATAAAATGGGAGTGGGGATTTTTAAACATAGCAAGCGAGGCACGTGGTCTCGTAGTTTCACCATCGATATGTCTTGAGAAATGTTCAGTTGTCTGACGACTTTACTTCAATTTTGGTTCTAGAAAACGCAGCTCTTGCGAGATCAAAATTACTTGCGAAATCAAATGATAAGGCTCTCTGCAATTCTCAAAACTTTAGAAGCTCATATGGACGATTTATCTACGGAACAGTTGATCCCTCTGAGACCAGTAGTCGCCACCCTCAAGCGGTCTGAGGAAGCACTGGTCCCAATCGCGAAAAAATTTCAAAGCGATATGAATGCACTTCAAAAGAATGCCATACAATAGATGCGTGGTTTATTCACGGATTAAAATATTTTCTTTTATATATGAATTGGATTTGTTTTATCTATATCATCAACAATTAATACGTTGTAGCTTTGTTTATAAATAAAAGTTAAAAAAAAAAAAAAAATCTATATCATCGATATATTCTCAACCGAGCAAAAGGTCCTAAAACCTGTAAGAGTAGATAGCAATATTCAGTTGATGGAGGAATATTCCCGCAGATCCTGATAATGGGACATTTTTCTTTCAAGTTCCTATGACATATTTTTTGGGGGACTAGAAATGGCTATGTTGGAATTTTTAGTTCCAAATTGCAAAATAAAGTCCAATTATGAGTATTTCTTCTTCACCGGACTGCGAGAATATCACCGTATGCTGCGCCGTTACAAAAATTTTGCTATGATCCCAAGCAAATATTTTAACTTCCGAGGGATCAAATTGCATACCCACCGAAATGAAGGAATTCAGAGTGAGTTAGATGATTTGTGGCTTAAATTGCTTTATTTAAAAGCGGTGTTTTTTCAGAGAAGTTTTGACCTTAAGGAGCTTTTGTAACTCTCCTGTAATTCGTGTTCAAGATGCCTGATTAATGTATAATAATTAATGATTGTATTTACTTAAAATTACTAAAGATATGAAAATAGGAAAATCTTTGAGAATAGCAATGAATTAAACGGCAATTTTAATTTGAATTCAGCACTCAAAATGACCAAGGAGGAGTAGGAAACCTCCCTGAGAATCAAGAAATTCAGAACTCGTTTACAACTTTATTCGGGATCTTTAAAAATCGTCTAAGATCAAATGCTTCGCACTGAAAATCACATCATAATTATCTCAAAATCATGATTTCCGACGAAGGCATTGCGATGCCAAGTTTCAATGCTTTTTCATTAGAAATTGGTAAAGTGTATGGGATACCAAACTAATAACCATAATTGAGCCTCACGTCGATTTTTAGAAGAAGTGAGTATTGTCTGTCTCCTTGGTAGAGCTGTCACTCTCTTTATCGATTCTTGACTAATACAGTGGGCATTGAGAGGTCACGTCAGACCCACAAAGAAGTTTCTTTTGGCCGGGGAGGTTTGCATGCGTGTGAACAACTATGTAATAATTAAGAGCCATCTGTATGGTCGTTCCTTGATTGGCTCATTTTCAGGATATGGATTCCTCTCAGATCTTCGTGAAGCGAAGTTTTTACGAGAGGTCGCAAGAGGCCTGTCACACAGTATGAGCTAATATACAACGTTGAGGAACTCAGGTTAAGGTCGACTGAATTTGTTCATTAAAAATTGATTTTTACAAAGAATTGCATCGGTAGCCGCCACAGTTATGTGTCAAAATGTGTTAGAGTCCTGCATTTATTAGAAATATTTTGTAATTTTACAAGAACCAACTCGGTGCAATCTTACTAACTCTAGTCCGCTTACGTTGGAATTTGATTGAATTTTTGTCAAAATTTTCCTTTTCGAAAAGGTACCGTGTTAAATTATTTTCTGAACCGTACCATCTTTCGGCGTAAAATGTAGTGGTTTCCTAAGAAAGGAAAGAAAACTGCTAAGGCAGTCACGAGCACAACAATTGGACTACCTAACATTTTGTAAATATCAAATTTAAAAAAAAAAAATGCAAATCATAGAAACGTACTTTGCACTTCAATTTTATTTAATTAATGTGCATATTTTGCGGGCAATTATCAATTTCCTGTAATTTGCAGTTAATGAGTGATGAATTAAAAATGTAAAAATTCATAAATGACGAAAGAAAAAAAAAAAAAAAATAAACGTACATCATGCTTGGATTTGAAACACGCGCGTGTACGTAATGAAATCAGTGACTATAGTTGGGTTTGTTTCGAAACGGCAACTAAACCAACTTCGCGGCAAAGCGGAGAGTATCATCAGCGGTTGAAGGCGCTTCAGACCGAGATGTGTGATCCTGAAGTTCTTTATACTTTACGTTGATGCCAATCATTGCGCTTTGATGAGGCAGCACGTATACCGCTTGCGAACTAGTGACGCGTTTATTAAAAATATTGATTTTGTAATTCAATGAAATCTACATTAGGTTTAAAATATCAGTAAAAATGTTATTATTTCTAATTTCCAAGATTAGTATTTTATTTTATCTTAAATTATTTACTGATTGAAGTTGCTGACTTTTCTAGTTGTCTTTTCCTTCATGAAAGAACGTAACTGCATTTAAATATGTTGCGAGGTTTCCCCCGAACCGAAAGTTCATCATGGTGAAAGATGGTCATTGAACACTTGGACGTATTTATGCGAAAAGGCGCTAAACGCCATTTCCAAACTTCTCAGTAAAGCAAGTTTGACTAAAACAATTGGCGTTTCCGTACTAATGGACCGATTTTGGTTTACTTTAGCTTGTTTGAAAGCTGAAGAGTTCCTCTAATTACGTACGTTGCCAAAATTAGGAAAAAATGCATACTAAGCGAGATATAGGGGATTTTTGCACGTAGGTCCATTTGATTTAATGCGCTAACCCGGATTCCGAATTAAATCAAAAGGCGCTATCTCCACTTGAATCACTTGATTGACGCGCGCGCGGCGAAGCTTGGTGGAAACTTGGTGAAATTTAGTACCGGGGGGTATTTTTGGACGGGAAATTCGAATTTCGGGTCAAATTTTGAAAATTCAGAAATCCAAGATGGCGGACATGGCCTAAAATGCTATCTCGGCCCCTGTCCAGCCGATCTTGGTGTAACTTGGTATCAGGGGGTATTTTCGAACGGGAAACTCGAATTTCGGGTCAAATTTTGAAAATTCAGAAATCCAAGATGGCGGACATGGCCTAAAATGCTATCTCAGCCCCTGTCCAGCCGATCTTGGTGAAACTTGGTATTAGGGGGTATTTTCGGACGGGAAACTTGAATTTCGGGTCAAATTTTGAAAATTCAGAAATCCAAGATGGCGGACATGGCCTAAAATGCTATCTCGGCCCCTATCCAGCCGATCTTGGTGAAACTTGATATTAGGGGGTATTTTCGGACGGGAAATTCGAATTTCGGGTCAAATTTTGAAAATTCAGAAATCCAAGATGGCGGACATGGCCTAAAATGCTATCTCGGCCCCTATCCAGCCGATCTTGGTGAAACTTGATATTAGGGGGTATTTTCGGACGGGAAATTCGAATTTCGGGTCAAATTTTGAAAATTCAGAAATCCAAGATGGCGGACATGGCCTAAAATGCTATCTCGGCTCCTGTCCAGCCGATCTTGGTGAAACTTGGCATCGGGGGAATTTTCGGACGGGAAACTTGAATTTCGGGTCAAATTTTGAAAATTCAGAAATCCAAGATGGCGGATGTGGCTTAAAATGATATCTATTTCTTAAACAAACGCACTTCACGTCTAGAATGGCCGCCAATGAACCTGCGTAAAGCGCACGGGCCGGGTTGTGAAGGCCGGAGGTGGTGGGAGCCCAAATATACCTACCTAACCTCAATCTGCTTTCCCGCTGCATCTTGCCAATGTGGATGAGATGTGGAAATTTCCACGTTTGTAAACTTTAAATATATGGCACTCTACACGGAGAAAAAAACTCGTGCGTGGGACCCGAAGTTTGGGTCATATGGATCTCTGAAGTTTTCGGATTGAGCATCTGAACACTTTCGGTCCAGCTGCTGAGGTTCGGATCACACATCTGAAACTTCAGTTCTTACGTCTGAAGTCTTCAGGTGTGAGAACCGAAGTTTTTCGGATGTGAGAACCGAAATTTTCGGAGGTGAAAACCGAAGTACTTTAGATGTAAGAACTGAAGTTTCAGATGTGTGATCAAAACCTCAGCAGCTGGACCGAAAGTGTTCAGATGCTCAATCCGAAAACTTCACAGATCCATATGACCTAAACTTCGGGTCCCACGCACGAAGTTTTTTTCTCCGTGTACGTTCACAATACACCGCCTCGTCGAGGTGCGTGGTTTACCTAGCAGCGTCGGATCGTGAATTCCCTTCATGTGCTGATTACCTATGTTAAAATTTTTGTATCTAAATAAAACAGTTTCTGTTGTCATTTTGAGCCCCTAATACCGAACTTCACACAAACGATTCAGGCATTGAGCTATTGTTAAAGGCCACATCTGCCATATCGGAGTTTAAAATTTTAACAATGAGGTTATTCAGTAATTTTTAATTTTTGCATTTTTTTTGAGGATTGAGTACGCTCCACCCCGAGGCGTGGGTTCTAATCCCGACTAGGACGGCGCGGATTTTAAGGTCGGTAACAATTCTACGATCCACAACCTGGACGCATGTGTACATTAGAAAGAAAATTAGTACCAAAGACGTCTCCTAGAGTGCGCGCACACGGATACGGAATATGATAACCTCATCGCAAGTAAATATTTTTAAAATATATTATCAATATTACCTTGACAATATTGCTGCAATATTGTCTGGGGGGCGGACAACAAACTATTGCAGCAATATTATTTCGATATTGTTAAAATATTGTCAAAATGTTTTTGACAATATTTCAGCAATATTTTTAAAATATTTCCGTGTTGGGCGGGCACAGTTCGCTGGAATTTTCTCCGATTTTTTGAAACATTATTCACCCACGGAAAACAAGTTCGAAGTTGCGTATTCTGAGCTCCCGTTTAAACTCGCGTCTCCGAGGAAGTCAAGATGGGGCCTGACGAACCCCTAGGTGACGGTCACGCTTTTGACCACGTAATCCTTCCAGCGCGCTCTTAATTACTCATGAATTTCTAAATACTGTTCCGATTCCAATAAAGTACCTAACAGTGATTTTAATGAAAATTAAGTGATTCCGATGGGTTCGTTAATTTGTTCGCTCGTTAAAAGCCCCTTGTCCATGTCAGTGCACACTGACATCGATCGAGCCAGAGGGAACGCACGGTCGATATGTGACCGTCACTCAGGGGACGACATCTGGGATTTTTTGGCGATGCGCGTTTAAATAGGAGATAACATTTTAGGCCACATCCGCCATCTTGAATTTATGAAATTTTAAAATTTGACCCGAAATTCAAGTTTCCCGTCCGAAAATTCCCCCGATGCCAAGTTTCACCAAGATCGGCTGGACAGGAGCCGAGATAGCATTTTAGGCCATGTCCGCCATCTTGGATTTCTGAATTTTCAAAATTTGACCCGAAATTCGAATTTCCCGTCCGAAAATACCCCCTAATATCAAGTTTCACCAAGATCGGCTGGATAGGGGCCGAGATAGCATTTTAGGCCATGTCCGCCATCTTGGATTTCTGAATTTTCAAAATTTGACCCGAAATTCGAAGTTTCCCGTCCGAAAATACCCCCTGATATCCAAGTTTCACCAAGATCGGCTGGACAGGGGCTGAGATAGCATTTTAGGCCATGTCCGCCATCTTGGATTTCTGAATTTTCAAAATTTGACCCGAAATTCGAATTTCCCGTCCGAAAATACCCCCTGATACCAAGTTTCACCAAGATCGGCTGGATAGGGGCCGAGATAGCATTTTAGGCCATGTCCGCCATCTTGGATTTCTGAATTTTCAAAATTTGACCCGAAATTCGAGTTTCCCGTCCAAAAATACCCCCCGGTACTAAATTTCACCAAGTTTCCACCAAGCTTCGCCGCGCGCGCGTCAATCAAGTGATTCAAGTGGAGATAGCGCCTTTTGATTTAATTCGGAATCCAGGTTAGCGCATTAAATCAAAGGGAATTACATATAGTGCCTTTTGATTTTATTCGTAATCGCTGATTCCCTGTTTTGCGATTTTTCAGGGGCTGATTCCAGGGGATGAAATTAGTATTTTGGGGGCATATTTACGTGTGAGAGCAGCCTATTACACGGAGAATCCAGATCCGTTAAAAACTGAAATTTGGAAATTTGGCGCTTAGTTCCCTTTCGTATAAATACGTCCACTTCGCTGAAAACAACTCCGTCGGAATTTTCAGTTTTTACGAGAAATCTGGCGACCCTGAGCGAAATTTCCAGAAAAGCCTCATTCTTCGGATACTATTTGGATTGCATTTTGCAAAAAGGAACCACTAGCATTGCAATGATGCTAAGATTGTGCAACTTCATCTTTTGCAATAAAATTGCGGAAATCGTGAAAAACTATGAAATTTAGATGGTAATTTTTGTCTTAAATTTACAGTTTTTAGTGAGTAAAATAGAAACTATTAATGGATAATCGGGTTTTCCCTCCGAGACAAAAGAAGTTGCACAATCTTAGCAACATTGCAATGCTAGTGGTTCCTTTTTGCAAAATGCAATCCATTTGATAGCGAGGTGGACGTTGATTATTTACTCGGGAATCTGCGCGGTCGACTGGGTCAACTTATCAATTAAAGCCCGATAGAGATTTTGAAAGTTTTTTGTTCCAATGGAATGATATTCGTGGTCATCACAATGGAATTCACAGACCTGGAAAGTAATAGCAAAGTGATAATGAGCTTAACTTGTGATTTTGAACGAAGGTTCTAAACCGTTTCCCAAAAATAAAAACGGGTTTTACATTTATCTTTTGGACCCGATAAGTCGCATTTACTTTGTGCACTTAGATGTCTTCAAATTATATGCGGGATTCTCATTTTTCAACCAAATTATATGTGGGATTCTCCATTTTTGATTATTCAACGGAACTCTACAGAAATTGCTCCACTAAACATTTTGTTTTCGTCGACTAATGTTTCGCTTTCTATTGACGGTTACGCATTGATAAAAATCGGAAATGCGTTTTTCAGATTACGATGATAAAAGTCTTCAATGTTTTTTAATGTTTTCAAGGATAACCAACCATTAGATCCTATTGAAATTCTCTGTATATTTTCATCGCTTTCTCTAAATAAATCACAGCCAATTGCAATGAAACATTTCAATTAGTTTTCTTTGATTAAGATCGAGTCGGACGTTTTTTAAGGTGATTCGACGGTTGCTATTTTTTGCCAGAGCGACGAAAGATATATCGCATCAATTCGTTTCATAATTTAAGGTACTTATCATTTTTTTTGAATTTTGAGATCGCACTGCTGTTGTCATTATGAGACTAAAGAATTCTAAGGAGACTAAGAAAAATATAGCATTCGATACTAATATCGAAAGTGCAGTCGAATGCGATATTTTTCCTCTAAAAAACCCACGCCTTTAATACATTGAATTCCTTTGTGAAATTAGATACATGAATTCTTTAGTCTCATGACAATAGAAGTGCGATTTCAAAATTCGAAACGAATGACAAGTAGCTGAAATTATGGAACGAATTGATGCGATGTATCGCACGTTGCTCTGACACAAAAAATGACAACCGTCGAATCACCTTAAGCGTTACAATTGAGGTTTTACTTTTTCGCCTTTAGCCATTGATACGTGAAGAGTGGAAATTCAAAATCTGGAAAGTGTCATCCGGTATTGCTAAAATTGTGCATCTTGCTCCGTAGCGTAAAAGGACCTGAATACTTCCCTTCATTAAATTTTAGTGAAGAAATGTTCTATGAACTTTGACCTTATAGAAACTGGTGCTCAATCGTAGCAACACCTGGGGGCACTTGCCAGGTTTTGAATTTATGCTCTCCCTATAAAAAAGATAAAAAAGCACTTGATGAAAAGATTCTCAGGTTTTGATTTTACTTACTCAGAGGAGGAATAGAGGAACATATTTTGACAAGCTCGTTTCCACACCACCTTAGGAAAGCCCGATCAGGTAGAGGATACGGTGCTGCTCCTGGAGGTAGAGCTTACGGCGCGTTTTTTTTAACGTGGTGTCGCCAAGAGCCCTAATCCACGGGGAAGGGAAGAAGAAAAGGGAGAGGGAAGAGGAAAAGGGAGAGGAAAGAGGAAGAGGGAAAGGGGAAGAGGAAACAAAAAAATACACTCACCAACGCCGATGCATCTCCACCTGTCACTTCTCCATGCCGTTTTTGATACTCCTAAAAACAGCTGTGCCCGCAGAAGACGAAAGTAGCGCCCTCCGCAACTGATTATGGAGGAGGAATAAAACAGTATCTTACCTTCGGTTGCGGGAAGATCCAGCAGCAGCAGCAGCACCTGGAACAGAGAATAAAAAAAAGAAAAGAAAGAAAAGAAGGAAAAAAAAAATAAAAAAAAATGCGACGATCCCGGTACGATGGCACCCAGCAGCAGCACCTGAAACAGAGAATAAAAAAAAGAAAAGAAAGAAAAGAAGGAAAAAAAAAAAAAAAAAAAAATGCGACGATCCCGGTACGATGGCACCCAGCAGCAGCACCTGCAACAGAGAATAAAAAAAAGAAAAGAAAGAAAAGAAGGGAAAAAAAAAAAAAAATGCGACGATCCCGGTACGACGGTGTCCACCAGCAGCGGCCTCCCCCAACCCCGGCTTCCAGCGTCCCGGTTCCTTTCCCCCCCCCCCCCTTTTTTTTTTTTTTTTTTTTTTTTTTTCCACTCGTGGCTTGCTGAGATCCTCCGGGGCGTAACGCCCCGGAGCCGCCGTCGCCGGCAGGGGCGCCCGCCGGGACCCCATAAGGGTCCGCTGGGCGCCCCCACCCCCGACCCCCCGCGAGGGGGGTCAAAAAGCCCCCCCTTGCGGGGGGGCAAAGTGACCCCCCTCGCGGGGGGTCGGGGGCAGGGGCACCCAACGGACCCACGGGGTCCCGGCGGGCGCCCCTGCCGGCGACGGCAGACCCCGGGACGTAACGCCCCGGAGGATCTCAGCAAGCCAGTCGCGGAGAAAAAAAAAAAAAAAAAAAAAAAAACCCTAGTCCTCCCCCCGTGATCCTACTCCGCGGCCCCTCCCCCCTTGGAAACCCTGCTCCGCGATCCTACATAAACCCAACGGAGTCCCCCCTCTCCCCGGGAACCCCCTTTGGGAAACCCTACTCCGCGATTCCGCCCCCAACCCCACGAGCCCCCCTTTCCCCGGGAATCCTCCCCCCCTTGGGAATCCTCGTCTCGCGGTTCTTCCCAACCCCACGAACCCCCCGTTCCCCGGGAATCTCCCCCCTCAGCGAGCCCTCCCCCAAAACCCCCGCTTCTTCTGCCGCATCTTCTGGAACAAACAAGATAAATCGAGAGTTATTAGTATGGTTTGCAATGGGTGACAAAACTGGCTTTTAGAATTCTCTATTAAACCCCTCATTATAATTAGAAGTTTTCTTGTTATCAGCAATTAAATTAGTTGGACCCATGTATGCTAAAAGGAACTATGTGCTTAGGATTTGCCTGCAACATAGTTGCTTCTAGCCTAAATGTGTCCAGTTCTCTCTCGCCAAGATTTTAGTCGATGCATTATGCCATAATGAATCAAACGTTATTTTTCCAAATTTTAATTTGAATTGCAGTTTCATACTCTCTTTGGACTTGCAACATCATTGGATCACATTTTGCAATGAGAAACCACTATCTCTAGCTCTCATAAAAGCACATATCTGAATAGGGAAACCAATGGCATGTGTGTTATTTCTAAAATTGGCAAGAAATAATGGTTCCTTATTACAAAGTGTAATCCAATTACAAGTTTGCATTCAGTTGTAGTAATTGAACTGCATTACGCAAAAAGGAATTAATATTCTTGGCTCTTCAAAATTCACCTACTTATGTTGGAAAAATGAAACTCGTGTTTTTTCTACGGTGAACCGAAAAAGATAATTTATTTTTGCGTAATGCAGTTTAATTTCTCCCAGTTAAATGCAATATTATTTGACTGAATTAAATGAGAACCATGCGCAGAACTGGAAGGAATAGCAAATACTTCTTATATCCCTTTAAACAGCTGAGGGCATTCAAGTTAAGGTGATTCGACGGACGCCATTTTTTGTGTCAGAGCGACGTGCGATATATAGCATCGATTCATTTCATAATTTCAGCTACTCGTCATTTCTTGCGAATTTTAAAATCGCACTTCTCTTTTCATGAGACTGAAGAATTCATGTACCAAATTTCGCAAAGAAATTCAACTTCACAAAGGCGCGGTATTTTTAGAGGAAAAATATCGCATTCGAGTGCAGTTTCGATGTCAGTATCGAATGCCATATTTTTCCTCTAAAAAAACCACGCCTTTATTACGTTGAATTTGTTTGTCAAATTTGGAATATGAATTCTTCAGACTCATGACAACAGAAGAACGATCTCAAAATTCGAAAAAAATGACAGGTAGCTGAAATTTCAGAACGAATCGATTCGATATATCGCACGTCGTTCTGGCACAAAAAATTGCGTCCGTTGAATCATCTTAAGGATACGACACGTTTAAAATATAATTATTTTTATGGATTTTATGAATGAAATTAATTAAAAATTGATTGGATAAAATTTCAATCATACTAGTAATTACTACTTTCTAAATTATATGGAAATAATACACATTTAGGAGGGCACTACTTCCGTCCTCAATGACTCAACATGCGGAGCATCCATCCTCTTCGTTTCTTTCCGACCTGAAACAGACTAAGAAGAAAAAAAAAAGGAATGATTAGTTCTTAACCTAAACCTAACTTGAAAATAAAAACTTTTATAACAAATTAGTTTTGATTTTTGCTTAATATATTTGTCAAAACTCATACCTCCTCTTTTCTAATGCTAAATTCATTCCGTGCAAATACTTGGAACTTAAGGTGATTCGATGGACGCCATATTTTGTGTCGCATCGATTAGTTCCATTTTTTCAGCCACTCGTCATTTTTCTCGAATTTTGAGATCGCAATTCTGTTGTCAGGAGACTGAAGAATTACCTCACCAATTCTGACAAACAAATTCAACGTAATAAAGGCGTGGTTTTTTTAGAGAGAAAATATCGCACTCGAGTGCAGTTTCGATATCAGTATCGAGTGCGATATTTTTCCTCTAAAAAAACCACGGCTTTATTAAGTAAAATTTGTTTGTCAAAATTGTTAAGTGAATTCCTCAGTCTCCTTACAACATTATTGCCATCTCAAACTTCGAGAAAAATAATGGGTAGCTGAAAAAATGGAACCAGTCGATGCGATATCGCATGTTGCTCTGACACATAATATGGCGTCCATCGAATCACCTTAGTGCAATTGTTTTTAAGCTATTTGTTCTCCTGAGCTATTTATTCTGTGAGCGAATAATTAGTCATTTCAAGTGGCTTTTTGAACGCAGCATAATTGGACTGCATTTTGCAATTTGGAACTATAAAGTCTGGCCCGGTTTAAAAAGGACGTATGTGCCATTAGTTTCCCTATGCACGTAAGTGTTTTTTCAGATAAGCCAGAATTTATAGTTCCAAATTGCATTATGCAGTCCAATTATAATTGTTCTGATTTTAAATACTTAAAATATCAAACATCATTAATGAGCGATTCAATGATCAAAATGTGACTTTATGATACGTCTAAATTGGACCATGCTGCACAGTAGAGGAATTGATAATTTGTCTTATATCAGAAATATTAGCAGTTTGCAAATAAGTGCTTTTGTGAGGGAAAAAGAATTAGTAGTCTCAATCGGATGTATTTCTGTTAAACGGAACTATGTGCATTATGACGTGAGCCCTGTTATGCATGTATTTTTATGGGTCTCAGGGCTCATGTCTTAAGGCACATAGTTCCGTTTGACAGAAATACGTCCAATTACAATATGTACTTCAACTGCAAATGGTGTAAAGTGGCAGATACACTTGCAAGTTAGAAGCGCTTGTTAAAAGTGGAACATCAATAGGAAACCGGGATTTCAATCGCTCGACGTCTAAGCTATCAAAATCTTCCTTTCTTATTGGTGTTTCACTTTCAACGAGCGCTTTTAATTCGCAGGTGTATCTGGGTCTTCAGAGGAGGCGCTAATGAAAGATGGAAGAAAGAATAAATAAAAAAAGAGAAATTAATAAGAGGTAGTTACGAAATAAAATGAAGAGAGCAAAATAAAATTAGGTATGAACTGCTTTCACTGCACCCGTTTCTTGCCAATCTGAAAGAAGAAGAAAAAATGGAAAATTAGTTTGAGGTATTTAGAATATATGAGAGAAAAAAAAGAAAAATGAAAGAAGATGAAACAACTTTCACTGCGTTCGTTTCTTATCGATGTAAAAAGAAATAGATAAAGAAAAAACATGATAAAGATTTGAAAAAAAACACGGAGAGAAAAAGTAATATGATGTTTGAGAAAAACTTATACCAATTCTGTAAAGCAATTCTATCCGCGATCAGTATGCTGAAAGTAGCTTGTGCTCTGACCCTGTCTCTTGTCAATTTAGAAGAGATAAATATACGAGAAAGGAGAAAGAAAAATTAGCATGAAGCCCTTGAAGAGGAAAAATAAAAATTTAGTCCCATAAAATAAGTTGATTTCATTCAAAAAGAAAAATGCCGGAAACTTCAATACTGTTTTTCCGATCTGGAAAAATAGAAAAATGAAGGAAGCAGAGCTGCTAAAGATCTAATGTAAATTAAAATTATAGCCTGTGCGCAATTTTTTTCTTACTAAAACTTTAACGAGAGTTCGAATATCGATAGCTGAAGGTTGAAAATACTTATCTTTGACTGTGACGTCGCAAATCTCTGCTCTTGTTTTATTATTTTCAACCAGAACTAATCAGCAGTTTTTCATTAATATGAGTTTTTCACTCATTCTATAATATTTACGGAGAATTTGAGGGAGATTCCTCGGTTACTTTTCTTTTCTGAAAGTGGAACACCATCGGAGATTTTCAAACGTGGAGGTGTAGTTGCGCATTTTTTATTTAATCAATGTATTTTGATGCGATTCTGGATGCAAAATAATGACCTGCAACAAACAAAAATAAAAAAAAAAAGAATTATTAAAAGTCTAAAAGCATGAAAATAATTGGGAAATTAATGAATAATTGAATTGATTATTAATCAATTTTAACCTAGCAAATATGACCTTCTTCTAAAAATTCTGGGATTCTGATTTCGTTTATTTTTTTGACTAGGCGCTAAAAATTACTCAATATTCAAGAATGCAAAAAAATGACCTAAAAGAGAAATAGCAATAATATAAGTCAAAAAGCATAAGAGCGATTGGACAATTCGACTAGATTTTGCAATTTGGACCTATAAATTCTGGCTCATCTGAAAAAACACCTATGTGCATAGTGCACACTAATGGCACATACGTTGTTTTTAAACCGGGCTAGAATTTATAGTTCCATATTGCAAAATGTAGTCCAATTAATAAATACTTTGATTGATTACTTTTAAACTTAAACCAAACGAATGTTCACTTCTATTAAAAAATCTGCGATTTTGAGGGTTGATTCTCGTTTATTTTTTCAGAATAAGCGCTGAAAATTACTCAAGAATTCAAGAAAGTTTTCACAATCTAAGGGTTTTTTTTGGTTGTGTAGATCTGTGCAAATTGCAGGAAAACAATGAAGGTGATTCGATGAACGCCATATTTTGTGTCAGAACGGCATGCGATTTATCGCATTAATTGGTTCCATTTTTTCAGCTACTCGTCATTTTTCTTTATTTTGAGATTGCAATTCTGTCGTCAGGAGACTAAAGCACTCACTTACCAATTTTAACAAAGAAATTCAACGTAATAAAGGCGTGGTTTTTTTTGAGAGAAAACATCGCATTCGATACTGATATCGAAACTGCTTTCGAATGCGATATTTTCTCTCTAATAAAAAACCACGCCTTTATTACGTTGAATTTCTTTGTTAAAATTGGTAAGTGAGTATTTTAGTCTCCTGACAACAGAATTGCGATCTCAAAATTGGAGAAAAATGACAAGTACCTAAAAAAATGGAACTAATTGATGCGACATATCGCATGCCGTTCTGACACAAAATATGGCGTCCATCGAATCACCTTAATATACTGTTGATCCATAGAATTCGAATGAATTGGAATAAATTATTATTACTTTCCTTTTTCCTTTTTTATTTATTTACCTTCTTTTTTCCTTTATCTTTTTTCTGAGAATACGAGTACCTAAAACGATGATTAATAAAAATTTAAACCTGGTACGGCCGTAGTAATGATAAAATACTATAGAATATACCTAAAATTTATAATTTATAAGCGAAAAAATTTCAATTTGAAAAATGACTGCTTTATTTAACTTTGAAAAATAAAAATTAAAAATTTGAAAATTCAAAATTTGAAATTTGTAAATTAAAAATTTAAATTTGAAATGTTTAAATTGGAAAAATAAAATTTGAAAAATAAAAAATTAAAAATTAAAACTATCAAAATTTCAAGTGTATAAAAATAGAAGGTATGATTAAGCTATAAGGTCCACTTACATATTAGGAGCTTAATCCAAATTGAGTTACTACAAATGTTGGAATTCCGGTTGCTGACTGCAGTGTACCACTAAATCACTGAAGCACTGAACCACTAAACAACTAAGCCACTGAACCACTGACCCTCTGACCTGTTCACCCATGGAACTTCTTCGCTTTCTAAACTCACACTGATTAAACTTTAGGGAAGGGGTCTCCCTTTTGTAAGCTCGGTTGGTCTGTAGCCACCTCCAAAATTTCCACCCCCCTCTGCTGACCCCTCCTGCAATTAGGATGTAATTTAGAAACTATTTCCTCGTTGTCCTGTGGCGGGAAACCCGAACTTTACGGAACAAAAGGACAAAAATGCATCCCTTTTGTTCCATTGAGGTGGAGGGACCTCTTTATTGTAAACAGGATTTGAAAATCCCCGTTCTGTTTTTCAAGAAACTTCGAGACTACAAAACAATGAAAAAGGATCAAATTGTGTAAACAATAAGAAACGAAAAGAACGCTGTGAGGATGTATTTTTTGGGAGAAGGGAGGGGTAAAAGTCCGTAAAAGTTCAAAACAAAAGAAAAATACTTAACCCAAAACCCTTTGGGGAAGGGCGAAAAAGAGAGGAAATTTCTAAATGAACTGTTCCAGAATGTTCCAGAAATAAGAGCGTCTATAATGTGATGATAATGGGGAAAAATTAATCAACGCAGAACTTTATTTTGCGTTCAAAACAACGTAGTTTTTTCTCCGTTCTCAAAATTGTCACGGAATCACCATGCGTGCACTGAAATAAGAAGCAACTTGCAACAGTTTTTGCTCTAAACTGGGAGGTGTGACTTGCAAAAAAGGTTAGGTAATTCCAATTGGACTTCATTTTGCAATTCGGAACTACAATATTTGTCTCATTTGTAAAAACTTTTGTGCATAGGGAAACTAATGGCACATTTGTTGTTCCTAAACTAAGCCAGAAATCGTAGTTCTCAATCGAAAAATGCAGTCCAATCGGCCTTTGATGTATATTTGATGCAAGCTCATTTTTTGCTTGGATATTCCGTAAGTCGCAAAAAAGTTAGGTAAATCCAATTATTGGACTTCATTTTGCAATTTGGAACAACAATTTCTGCATCATCCGCAAAAACACTTTTGTGCATAGGGAATCTATTGGCACATACGTTGTTCCTGTACAGAGCCAGAAATTTTAGTTCCTAATTGCGACCACCTAATTCACCTAATTCACGGGACCACCTTAATATTTGCAAAACACACACTATATTTTCCTTTAATACACAATTTTTTGTATGAATTTAAATGAGAATAATCCATGCAGAGTGTGCAAACATTTCAAAATCATGAGCTGAAAAATGCTGACTCCGCGAGTTTAAATATTAGAACCAAACAGGAGCGGCGTGCTACCAGCGCGTAACGCGCACTGGCCCCTACAAACCTAAGAGAATACTTCACGCATTGCGCAATGCTTGAAGTATCCACTTAGGTTTGTAGGCGCCAATACGCTGGCCACTCGTTCGCCGCGCCGCAGCGTGCTACGACTAGAGTACCTTTATAGACAGAGTATGGCCATTTCAGTTCCGGTTTTTCATTGGTCGCGAGCGAATAGGCTGACACGATGCTCTTAGGGCCGTAAATAAACAAAGAAGATGGCTGTTATCAGCAAGCAAGATTGAGGTTATGCACATCTTACATCCTCCTGTGATAAAGGTGAAAGGCGATTTAACAATGTTTTCGTGTTTTTTTCGTGTGTTATTCGTAGATATGCTAGTTTAAATTGTTACTGCCGTATAATTGAAATTTTTGTCAAATTTAGCTTCTTATCGATGTTACGGTGAGTCGCCATCTTGTTTGTTTATTTACGGCCCTAAGAGCATCATGAAGCCTAAAAACTCGTTGACCAATCCAAAAGCGGAACAGTTTTCCTGTAGTAAAAAGATACGAATGGCCATACTCTGTCTATAAAGGTACTCTAGCTACGACGCCTCAAGCAACTATTTCATCACAGAGGTGTTGCACAGTAGCATACGAAATTGAAGGCTGGAGTGCCTCGTACATTAACATATTAAGAATGACAGGCGTCCTTTGCCAAGATATTCACAAGACGTCAAGTCATTTTACATTTTCATCCAAAAACGTCGTGAGCAATTGGCGTTTGTATTTACATGTGGATCAATCAACTTTGTGCCTCAATTGGTAGGTGGACTAAAACTTCCCTGCCGAGAAAACGCATGGACGTAAACTACTAGAAAAACAGGTGCGCGGACAAAAAATCTTGACATGTAACCCAATAACCAATACCACTAATCGACGGTGAAAGGCGGCAATCACATAACTCGGTTTGCGACGTCGCAGACTTACTGTCATACTTTATTTTTTAAATGGAAAACTACTCAACGGCAATTCTTTAAAACTGCCTTGATTTTTCTTCTCTGTGCGAAGAAAATTATGCAAAAACTTCAAGGAATCATGTGAATTTGTTCTCTTTTAAAAAAATGACATAGAGGCGGAGATTTTCAGACACCGCAAACGAGTTATTTGTTTGCCGACTTACACCGTCGTAATGAAATACTAACTAAACATTTTACCGATTTTTCTTCTGATCTCATGCAAAAATTAGACAAATTTTGGGTAAAAATTGCACAGATAAACTCTCGTAAAAAATTGAATTGTTTGAATAAATTTTGCGACTGTGGAATGGAGTTACGCTCTTTTGTCCGGAATACTACGATATAATGCAATTTAGCGTAAACACATCCAATTACATAGTTCGAACAAATAGCCGCGAGTTGATCGACGAATTTCATGAATGCTAATTATCGACGAAGAAAACTTGGAGGTGGAGACTCATCATTCAACGTCAATCAAGGAACGAAGGATGAAGTTCTCAGAATTATCACGCAGATAACTGCGATTTGTGAACGTTACAATGCGCCGGTCAATGACGTCACGTCTGGTAATTTTCTCACTCGCAGGATAAAGGGGACTCAAATTTTTGACTGACAGATTTTTGAATAATTAATCGGGTATCGAACGAAAGCTCGCACTTTGCGAGAGAGGGTTGTCACCTTGTCCTGCCTGCCCAGTCCAGATTAAGAATAATGCTATCAACAGTTTTGTTTCGGAGTTCTTCAAGCACGCTGAGTACATGCAAAGCCTCTCGGACTTTGTGATATTTTTTTGAGCACTGTGCTCTCGTTTTTCTCTTCATTCTTTTGGATTGACCACTAACCGAGGTAAGTACCAAAGCAATCCGTAATATTTTGTCTCTAAAAATTAAAACATGGATTCATACATCAAAAGCTTTGGGAATGTAAGAATGCACCATCAAAAAAGTTTTTTTTTTTTTTTTGGGGGGGGGGGAGGTTGTGTCTTACCAATGGCGCGGCGGTGTCAAAAATGAGTTCGCTCATACCACGATCCATCGGAGTTGAAGAAGATATCGATGATGACCGAGGTCGAAACGTGCGTATCTACTTCACAACTCATAAAAATGTCCAATTATTTTATCTTTTTTTAAACTTAAAAGCAAGAAACCAACCAAAATATCTTCTTTAGACGTCGCCCGAGAAATTTTTGAGCAGATACAAATTCACAGAGAATATTAAGGAAACTGTGGGTTGGCTGCCTTAAAAAAATAAATAAGAGAAGCTTTGCAATGTAGCGATCGAAGATACGCATTTTCTTCCTCGGTTAAATGGCAAAAACTCTGATGAAGTTATTATATAATATGTGTTCCATCAGATTAGTATCAAATAGACTTGTCAGTCCCTGGTAAAAATTGGCGATAGGATCTACGCTTCAAAATACCATAGGAGTTCTTATAGCCGACTGAAGAAGGCGATAGAAAATTATATAGCTGGCTGTAGAAAGTGGAAAAAATCATACGGCCGGGCTACACGAAGCGTTAAAAAATTATACAGCCGGGCTATAGTTCCTATCGCCGGGCTTTACACTTTATCGCCTGGCTGTTGCTTTTTTTGCCATCGGCTATAAAAGGCTATAAGAAATTGTAACGAAATTCGTGTGCTTTGTAAATCCTTAAGTTTGTACGGAATCACCTTAATATTTACAAAACGGACATTATATTTTCCTTTGATACATATTTTTTTTCATCAATAAAAATGAGAATAATCCATACAGAGTGTGCAAACATTTCAAAGTCATGGGTTGAAAAACGCTGACAGCACAAGATTAAATATAAGAGCCTAACACAAAGCGGAGCGGCGGCGCACTGGCGCCTACAAACCTAACAGGGATACTTCACGCATTGCGCAAGTAGTAGTATTGAAGTATCCCTGTTAGGTTTGCAGGCGCCAATGCGCGTCCCGCGCTGGCTGCCCGCCTGCCGCGCCGCACGCCGCAGCGTACCACGACGCTTGAAGCAACTATTTCACACCAGAGGTATTGCACAGTATCATACGAAATTGAAGGCGCTCCAACATATCAGGAATGGCAGGCATCCTTCAAAAGTACGGAGCTTTCCTCGCAAAATAAATCAAGATACTACGGCACAAAAAGAGCGGTAGTCCAAAAACTAACTAAGTCCTATTATCCGTATTAAGTAACGTTTAGCATAATCTTTATCGTCTGGTTGTTGCTTAATCGCCATCGGCTATAAAAGGCAATAAGAAATTGTGTTGCCAGCTATTGAAGCTATTGGAAATCTTACAGCCGGCTGTAGGTCTATGGTATTTTGGAACACAGATTTTACTGCCAATTTTTACCAGGGGTTTCATATCTCAGAGTTTATTTCTTAACCTCTCGAACTCGTTGCATTCTTCATTTCCCAGGTAAAATTTTGAAGAAGAAACAAGTAGCGAAGTGCTCTATTTGGACGTATTTCTATGAAAAAGAACTATGTGCAGAGGGAAAGATGGGGTGTGCTCGTTGGTGCTCGGGGCGTAAGAATGAATGGGAAAATATAGAGCGCCAAAGACGTCAGCGGCAACGACGAGAGAAACGACGATCGGGGCGGGGCGGTCTTTAACTCATGAGTCCTGTGCACAAGGCTCTTGATACATGCCCACGGCTCATACACTCTGCACATAGTTCCGTTTGACAGAACGTGAAATTCCGCTTCTTCAATTCAGCAAACGGAACTGTGAGCCAACTAAGCGCGGCACCCATGAGCTGTGGGCATGTACCTAGAGCCTTGTGGACAGGGCTCATGAGTTAAAGACCGTCCCGATCGTCGTTTCTCTCGTCGTTGCCGCTGACGTCACTGGCGCTTTATAATTCCCATTCATTCTTATGGCCCGAGCATGAACGAGCACACCCCTCCTCTCCCTCTGCACATAGTTCTGTTCGATAGAAATACGTCCATTTTATACCTTCTCTGGCAGCCTGTTGTGTCATTGTTTTTACCGCTCATTTTCCGGGTCAAAGTTTGAGAGGTTTCAAGCGTGTTTTTTCTCTCTTTTTTTTTTTGAGGAAGTGCGTCACATTACAGTGGATATATTTAGTTCCATACTACAGCATCAAAGCAAGGTGACTCACCTGTGTCAATATCGGTATTCACCGCAGGATTGAGGGAACTAAAAAATTGCACAGTTTCGTCTTTTCTCCTCACGAAAGAACGTAACCACATTTCAATGTTGCCAAATTTTCCTGCACGAATTGCATTATCACCGGGAGAATCTTAGGCATTTCTGACGAAAAATGTTTCCGATTTTCCTTCTGGTTTAATTCAAAAAGTAGAAAAAAATTTAGAAGAAAATTGCGTGGATACATTAATGTGAGAAATGAAATTGTTGGAGTCAATTTTGCGACCTTGGAATGGAGTTACGTTTCTCAGTGCGGAAAATGACAAGATTTGTACAAACACTGTAAAGTGAGGGGGAAAAATGAGACTTTACCAACATATTGAGAAGGGTATTTACGTGGGGATAGGGGGTCAATAATAGTGCCATAAATATAACCTAGTCCGACTAAAGAGCGAGGGGAGATAGTCTGACTTTGTATAATGACACGCTGAAATCAATAGATTTTTTTGCCTCATATTTTCGATACCTACTTTCAACCGAAAGACTGACAAAAAATTATTATTTAGTCATGCAAAAGGGGAAGAAACTTTATGTGGATTACAGGTTCTACTTACTTTCCTGGTCGCTGTTACGATTTTACTTTTGTTTCTTAAGCAAATCAATCTTAGATCAATTATCTTAATCCTAGCGCATAGTTCCCGTACAGTTTGTAGTATAGTTATGGCCGGTGGCCAATGGCACACCAGCTACCCATTAAAATATTGTAATTAGTTCATAGTTTGTAGTTATAAAAAATAGAGTTAATACCTTGTAGTCCTCTATAATCAATAAAGAAAAAAAAAAACTTTTGTTGTTGCAATCAGACCCACCCCAGGAGTAATGCAACATTGTCATTGAGACAGAAATAAATGTTAAGCGAAAGTAAAATTGTGACAATGACCAGAAAAATAAGAAAGACCTGACCCGAGAACAGTTCAGTAAATTTCAGGAGCAGCGCTTCTCTTATCTTGGAACCGATGCAATTTTTTACCGCAGTTCTATTACATAATATTACCGTGACTGCTTACAGCTATTTTTCTGCGAAACTTTCGAGCAACCTAATTCGGGACCTGCAATTGCGTCTGACGGGAATCATGGTTCAGGACCCGCGGTCCTTTTTTGGGTCCAACTCCTGTTTCCCGCAGCTCAGATTCTGTTGCTGCGGCTGCTCGCTAAGAACAGGCGTCCTCATTATAGGATGGTACACTGTGGTGAGTTTTCTCAGAATAAAATGTTGGGTTGAAAAATAGAAGCATTTGCCCATACCTAATGCATGACAAATTGTAACCTTTAACTGACCACTAGAAAAGGTACGAATTTAAGCAATCTGATACATGTTCCTTAAGGTGATTCGATGGACGCCATATTTTGTGTCAGAACGGCATGCGATAAATCGCATTAATTGGTTCCATTTTTTTAGCTACTCGTCATTTTTCTCCAATTTTGAGATCGCAATTCTGTTGTCAGGAGACTAAAGCACTCACTTACCAATTTTAACAAAGAAATTCCACGTAATAAAGGCGTGGTTTTTTTAGAGAGAAAACATCGCATTCGAGTGCAGTTTCGATATCAGTATCGAATGCGATATTTTCTCTCTAAAAAAACTACGCCTTTATTACGTTGAATTTGTTTGTCAAATTTGGAATATGAATCCTTCAGACTCATGACAACAGAATTGCGATCTCAAAATTGGAGAAAAATGACGAGTAGTTGAAAAAATGGAACCAATTGATGCGATATATCGCATGCCGTTCTGACACAAAATATGGCGTCCATCGAATCACCTTAACCAGAATTTTACGTAAAACACGATTCTTACAACGAAAATTACTGAAACCAATTCCTAACAAAGATGTTAACGTTTTTATTACACAATGATTACGAGGAATTTGAACTGCCCGCTCACAAGAAACTCAAAGCTCTACGTGAGTCAAATCGCGCACCACAACGGTTTCAGGAAGCTTCTCAATCGAGCAATGTTCATTTCCCACCATTGGTTGTTCAAACTATCAGCAATTTGCTATAGCTGAGCCAAAGCGTCAAAATTGAGGTTGCCAGATTTTTATATCACAAAGACTGTCATGATAACGTTTAGCGCGCAATGTGAATCAAGTAGAGCAGTGAGTTTTCATGAGCGGATGGTTTGAGTTCACGCTTCAAGAATTATTAAATATCTCCCTAAGGAGTTTAGTTCTGTATTTTGTGTTGCGCAATTCGTATTCTGCATGAAATTTTGGTTAAGAAACATGTATCAGAATGCTGAAATTCGTACTTTGTCTAGTGGTCCATTTGTATTTAATGGGGGATAATTTGACAACGCTCGATTGTTCATACGTCGTTTTCCTTTCACTCTTCAGTAGATATATCTGAGCAGAGGATAACGATATCGGAGAAAATGCTTTGATGCAATTGGACTGCATTTTGCAATTTGGAACTTTAAATTCTGGCCCGGTTTAAAAACAACGTATGTGCCATTAGTTTCCCTATGCACATAAGTGTTTTTTTCAGATGAGCCAGAACTTTTAGCTCCAAATTGCAAAATGCGGTCCAAATATTCGTGTGCTATGGACCTCCGTGTTGCATTTTAAACATTAAAGGCGCTCTGGTCTTTCTATCGCATGAAACAGTGTTTGTCGCGACACAATGTAACACTTGGTGTCACACATCCTGATGTATGAAAGTGGTGAGAAAATAGCCTTTCCTGTCCTATTGTCTTGGTTTTTATCAGAGAATTTCATTTTGCCACATATTTGTAACGGCGTGCCACATGCTGCTGCGTGCACTGTTTCATAGGCTGTAGAGACTGGAGCGCCTTCCATTTTTGCATATGCAACACACGTGTCCCTAGAGTACGAATAGTTGTATTCAAACTTTATTATGAACATCATTGAATGTGTTGCTTATGTTGACGGAGATATTAGCGTTAGAGGCCCCTCCTAGTCTTATTGTATCTGAGTATCGTTTGAATAACTAAATTAAAAAATCTTTCCATCAGGAATTGCTAAAATTGTGAAGTTCTTTGGTTAAAACACACCCTTCATCGAACATTTTTACTATCTCGCACAATTTCATCAGTTGCTCAATCAACAACAAATAACATTAACTGGTGAAATTGTCGCCCAGAAAACAAAAAAAGATCGATCATAAAGTTGCTTTTTTACGCAAAAATCCTTAAAGTATTAGAATTTATAATGGATGGTAAAAGATGCAAACTTTGCGATACTCTTTTGCCAAAATGAGGTGTGAGCTCAAGCCAAAACTTTCACTGGAGAATTTCCTCAGCATAAGCTTTCGTTCGAGACATGTTCAATCCTAACATTTTCAAGAAGGGGCACATGAAAGTCCTTCTTTACTTTGACAGGCTCTTTACTTCTTATCTATTTGATGGAAAGAAGTTACGAAAATAGATCCCCCAAAGCGTGGGTCAGTGTTTCACAGAAGGCTAATCACACCCTCAGGATGATAATCACCGTTTTTAAATATTTCTTTACATTGATCATTTTTTTTAAACATTTACAATAGGTAATAGGTGTGTTTTCGATGATGGGATCCTTGCCGGTTGTAAGAGGCCTTAATGACAGATTTCTCACAACTGAGAGCCCAGGTCAGTCTATCCCTATAGATTTATTTTTTTTCGGTCAAGAATGAAATATTGCTTTTAAATCAGCACAATCTGGGAGATTACTAATTGGACCGCGTTTAGAAAAAAGGAACCAAGCCACATCGGCTGTTGCCTTAACTGGGCAATTTATTTTTTTTACGAGAGAACGTTTATGCGGATTCTTTTGAAAATTACAAAGAATTTGATTCGCACTATGCAGAAAATCACTGAACTTCGCACAAAAATCCGCACAACCGTCTCCATGTAAAAAATTAAATTACTCATTTAAATTAGGCAATATCTGATGTGGCTTGATTCCTTTCTGTTTAATGCAGTCCAATTGTGAGACTTATTGACCATTTATCATCATAAAATGTACCTGCTACAATACGCTTTTCGCAGTATCTAGTAAAAACCTTCAATGATACTTGGACGTATTTATGCTAAATGGACGTATTAATGCTAAAAGGAACTATGTGCATAGGGATTGCGTGTGACATACATGTAGTTCCTTTCAGTATAAATACGTCCAAATGGAACTATGCGGAAGTGGAAAGATGGGGTGTGCTCGTTAGTGCTTGGGTCATGGCCCAAGCACCCTCATTCTTGCGTCAAGCGTCCCATTCATCTATCTATCTATACTATAAGCTCCAAGACCTCCTAATTTTGCGAAACTGGTGACGCTTAGTTCCAGCGTTCTACCAAGCCGATTTTTATGATTTTTGCGGCTATCGACGGGCAATTTTCTCTAGATAAGCCAACTCTTTTCAGATTTTCAAAATATGGCCCAGGTTTTTTTATATTAAGTGGTAAAGTTGCGAATTCTCCCATTTAAACAATGTAAATTTATATATTTTGTCATAGTTCGTTTGAGCGTTCTATCGGGCCGATTTCCAAGTTTTTTGCGGTAATCGACGGGTCATTGGCCCTAGATGAGCCCGCTCTATTCAGATTTTGGAAATAGGAACCAGGTTTTTTTACAATCACGTTATAAAAGAGAGTGAATTTTCAGAATGCTCCGAGACTGCTACCGCTATGCGCAGGAGGATGCGCAGTGGTCGAGGAGGTTGCGCAGTAGCTGTGTAGCCTGCGCATCAGCTCTGCACTTATCTACACAAGATTCGCTCGCCCTACCTCAAGACGAGCGGTGGCCGAGTCGTCAAAGACGTCGGGAGCATCCACACAGTTCAAGGTGTGGGTTCGATCTCCGTCTACCAATACCCTTAAATATTACCTGCTTATCAATGATAGTTATTTTACTGCAATATTTCATCAATCAGTCATTCCAAATCGCGCCCTTTAGACTTCAAAAAAAAATGTTTGTTTCTTTATTCATCAAAACCAAAAATTATTTCATTCTAAAAGTAAAGTATACCTCATATCGTAATATTTTAGGGGAAAAATAAATAAAACTAACACCGATAGGAGGGTAAAAAAAGGGCCGCGAAGCGGCCCAATGATGGCGCGGAGCGCCTTTAGGGGGTTGGGCCGCGTAGCGGCCAGGGGGCGCAGCCCCCTAGTTCTTATATAAGAATGAATGGGAAATATAAAGCGCTAGTAACGTCATGTCAGTGGCAACGACGAGAGAAACGACGATCAACGACACGGTCTTTAACTTATGAGCCCTTTGCGCAAGGCTCTTGTCACAAGCCCACGGCTCATGAGTTAGCGCTCAGTTCCTTTTCATTTAATCAAATCCCGATTTTCCATTTTCTCAAAAGGAACTATATCCACTTTTACATTGTTTCTTATCCAACTTCCACGAGCACACCCCATCTTTCCACTTCCACATAGTTCCTTTCAGCATAAATACGTCCACTTATCGGAGGCGTTACTTATTTGTTCAGAAACAGCTAGGGAAGGAAACGCTTATAATTTGATTTTTCTCTCAAAAACAACAATATGAAACAATCTGAAGAAGGCGCGTCTAAAAAACGATGTGACCATACAAAATGACTCAAAATCATTCAAACTTCTAATTATTTGGGCATTCGAAACAACTGTATTTCTCACGAGTGCGTGCATTTACTAATGACAAATGGACGATTGGTGTTTTCTGCGGATGCAGGGCCGGATTAAGGGGGTGGCGGGTGGCCACATGGGCCGCGGCTCATGGCGGCAAATTTAGGGGACGGTAAATTTTGCAATTTTTTTAAGTGCAGGCACAAAAAAATCGGATTCAGAAAAAAATTACAAACAAGGAAAGGTGACAAAATCTCTCATTTTCTGAGAGTTCATTAATTTCTAATTTCGTCGTATTTCGGTGATACAAAAGACTGCGCACCTTTAACTAGTTGAGTTAAGAGAGAAACCAAACACGTAATTTGGCCTGGAGCGGCGCGGCGCAGAGAGAAATAATGACGAGGACTTGAGATGAAAAGGAGAAACCCTCGACGCGGCGGTCGGCATGTAACACATATTAGCGCCTACGAGACTGCATGAATACTTCACGCATTGCGTCAAACACAGTACGGTCAACAGCGGTCGGCGCGGCGTGAAACGCACAGTGCCTACAAGACTACATGAATACTTCACGCATTGCGCCAAACACAGTGTGGTCAGCGCGGCACGGCGGCGGAAGTTAAAATGATTAAACCACATTTATGTTCGTTCTTTCTTAATTTTTTAGTTCATTCTTTACAAATGAAAGGCCTTGTCCCCACCGAGACAGGTTCACGGAACTGAACTTTCGCGCAAAGTTCCCTGAACTTTCGCTAGTAGTGTTGACAGGGCATACGCAAAAAATGTGTCCAACATGAGTGAACGCGTCTTATGCACCCTTCTCCCTCCGGCACGTTCACTTGATGGTTTTCATTGATGTTTCAAAATGAATGAGAAGAGGGCGGCAAAATGAAGGCGGCCCATGGGCGGCAAGTAGGTAAATCCGGCCATGTGCGGAAGTACTCGCCGATTGAAGGTGAGAAAATCGATCATTGATGCCTGGCCTCTCCGATTGGTCCAGGTAATTTTCTGTTGCACGGGGTCATTGAAACACTTGAAATTTATCCTCATTCCGTTGATGAAGCAAAACCTGATACGTTTCTCGCCAATATCATTCAAGGTAGGCCCATTCAGTCATTGAATCTGTGTTTCGACCCTCTTACCATGATATTAAAGAACTTTTCGTCGATGAGGAACAATAATAATGATAAAATAAGTCGTAGTTTTCAGTCGAAGGGTTGTACAGGATGATCCAGGGTTAAAAGGCTAGTCTGCAGAAACGTGTTCCATGGGTCAAAATAGAACTTTTTTGTTGTTTAACTTTTTCCCCCAAAATGTGCCCCCAGTCGGAGCTACGGCCCCCCAAAATTACGGTAGGTAAACCGTTTTTTCTGAATTTTGGCAACGGCTGTGAACCTAATGTCTACGGAAAGTTTTACTGTCAAGTAATTTTATGCCCTGAATTCATAGATGATCTAGAAAAATCGAAATCACAATTTAAAGGAGGGATTTGGGGGTGTATCGGCTCCTGCAGTCTGGCCGTTTAACCCTAGAGCACCCCGTATGACGGTTTTTTTTGTGTGTCTCCTCCCGATACATACAATTTCAGCCTCGTCCAAATTTCTAAAATTCAATCGACTAAATTTGTATATGTCGCAGGCAGTGAGACAAATCAGGCATCTTACTAAATACCTAGCTAGACAGCCAAATTTTGACAATTAATGAAATATTGTAAATTTATGGCGAAGAGTTTACGAGTTTTCAATAATTCAGTAATAATATTTCATCAAATCCACGAACTCTTCTTCTTTCTTCCCAATTGCATGTTTTTTTACATATTTAAATTTAAAATTTTAAAAATTCTGTACATTATGATATGCTAAAATTTCAAGACAAATGTTTGATTACGAGCATAAAATTGTTTGAAATATCATTGTATGTTGCTCATTCTTACAGAGAATTCTTTCTTGCAGGAATAATCGATTTTTTGTCTAAAAGTAGGTGAAAAAAATTTTTTTTTTTTGTTTAAGAATAAAACGAATCAAGATTTTGTAGTGAGAATGTCAATTTTGTAGTCCGCGCCATCATATCAACTAAGTCTGAGGGTAAAATATAATTTGTTAAAAGATCTACGGTACAATTAACACAAAAACTGTGTTAGAAAGGTCAAATTTTCAACTCTAGCAGACAGAAAGGCATCATAAGTTTTTCCGCTTGAAACGATTGAAGCTAGGAAATTGATTTCGTTGAGTTTGCGTGTTTTCAGAGCGAAAGCTGGCGATATTCGTATGGGCAATGGACTTCATCATCGATGGAATTCTGCTCCGAGTTGCGGCCGCAATCCTACTGTTTGGAGTGTATAGTGTAAGTTTGAATCGAATAGGCATTTTATGCGATTCTATCCGGCAGATGTTACTCATTTAAACTTTTTTCGGTTTCAAAACTGACATTTAGATTAAAATGTCAGTGCCATAGTTAAAAATGTACTCAATTCCATCTCTGTCACTTCGAGTTGCGTCGTTGGCCAAATTGATTCCGATGAAAATCCGAATGCTCTGAATTCCATGTCTAATAACGAGTCTGTTGCACGAAAGAGACACAGTAGAGTTCGATTTTTTAGAGGTAAAATGGAACGAATGGGCTTTTCAAAAAAGTCTGAAATCCACCCTTTAGTGGTATCTGAGTAGTTTGGAAAACAGCTTTTCAATTGGACTGCATTTTGCAATTTGGAACTATATGAATTCTAGCTCTGTTGGAAAAACACTTATGTGCATAGGAAAACTTACGTGCACATACGTTGTTTTTAAACCAGGCCAAAATTCATAGTTCCCAATTCCAAAATTTAGTCCAATTGTCCCGCGCTTGAGGACTGTTCTGCCGTGCTAAGGAAGAACGCCGTATGAACATTCGAGAGTTGCCAAATTTCCTTCGATAAAATGTTCATTTTTGAGGAAAGTTATGAATAATTTTCCTTTACATTTTCAGAATCCTTAGGTAAGATTGTGAAATAAATTATCTGAAAACTTGAGAGGAAAATATTTGTAAGTTAACCAGGAAATTCGCGTTTTATGAAATAGAATTTGGCAACACCTGAAGGTAAATACGGCGTTTTTCCCTAGCGTGGCAGAGTTTCCCTTGCTGTCATACTAATAAAAACGCCGTATGAGCATTCACATGTTGCCAAATTGCCTCTCATTTGGTTATGGAGATAAAGGAACATTGAGCGTTGACCTCTAAACTGTCTGTTTTTATCCAACGGTTTGTTGCAGAGTAAACCGAGGTGTGTGCTCCTGTACCTTATTGTGGCCGTTGTCAGCGCCGCAAAGCTAGGAATTGAAATTCCACTGGTTGCCCTCACGAACATTGGCAAAGTGAAGGTTCAATTTTCGTTTCTTGACGTGTTCGTGCCGTTGCTTCAACATCCAATCGCATTATTCTTCACTTTCAGTAAGTGACCGGTTGCGCTTTTTATAAGTTGCCAAAATGCTTTTAAGTTCTTAAGGAATCATATGACACGTCCGTAGAAACATAAACGCAAAAAAGGAATCGAAAACGATAAACGCTAAATTTTGCCGAATCCTTCTTTTATAATGATGTAAAAAATGAAATAAGTAAGTAAGTAAGTAAGTAAGTAAGTAAGATATTTTATTCAAAAATTAAAACATAAAATAAAGACGACATTAATCTGCCCGGCAATTTGGAATGTCCAATTAATCTGCCGGATAAGACATAAAATTAAACTCAACTGATAATAGTAGAAAAACGAGAGAGAGAGAAAAGAAAAGAAAAGAGTGAAAAGAATAAATAAATAAATAACATAAATACATCGGCATGGATTAAAACTAGAATAAGACCTAAACAATGAAACTGGGAAAAGACACAAAAATCAAAAACACTAATCTGGTAAAAAATAAAAGAAAGAGGGGGTTGGGAGGGAAATGAAAAAAATGAAAATTTGAAATACATGAATATGAATATCTTGAGTACAATTAGTAATAAATTTGACACAAAATACACGATGAAATAAAATGACAAAGGAAATGGGAAAAACACAAGCACATTATAGAAAACTATTAATTAAACCTAGAAAAAGACACAATTATAAAGTAAAACATTGATTACATACCAAATTTGAGAGAGATCAAAAAAAAAAAAAAAAAAAAAAAAAAATGAAATACCTACATCAATTTAAATATTTTGAATACAATTTGAACATATGAATACATTTGAAAATTTTGCATTTTTACAATTTTCACCTTTTAAAATGCAATGTATGCTATCAGTAGGTATACAGATTTTTTTTCCATTTATCGTATATTTTTGTTGAAGTTCACCAATGTGCAGCAATAACAGGGAATCTCCTAAAATTATGAAATGACGTTTTTAGGGAAAAATCTCCAGTAAGAGTTCCTTCACACATTTTAACATGTTTTACAAAGTATTTCCTCTTTCAATTTTTGCAGGTTTTATAGCTGAATTTTTTGTGTCCACCAGTAAATCTCACTACTGTAAGGAACACTAATCCATATTTGTGTTTCAGTGTTGACTCTTTATTTTATCATGGTGACCAACAGTTACTACACAGAAATGGAGTCTGCCCCTCCAAGAAATAAATGTGGAACAGGAGAAACAGAAGACAGGACGCGTAACGCTTGAAAAAAGATTCTTCAAATCACGAAGAATTCGATCACTCCATCCGTTCATCTAAATGGATTGCTCAGACCCCTCATCCCTCTGACGTAATTGTGATTATGATTTAAGGAGAAGCTTTTTCTGCGATCGACAGTTTTGAATCATTGTGAAATTTGATCCTTGTTTTTGCATTCAATAGTTACACTCTGTGGGGAACTGAAGGGTGCTCATTGTGCTACATAAGTTTCTTTCTACTCGCTAGTTGCTAAATGGACGTATTTCTGTCAAACGGAACTAAGCGCCATGGAAAAGCATTGCGAGTATAGGACGGAATAGGCTTGACGAGGTCACTACCGCCCCTAGTAATACTCGCAATGTTTTACCATGGCGCTTAGTTCCTTTGAGGATTTTATAAAATCCTCAAAAGGAACTCGATTTAGCGCTTGGTTCCAATTTACAGAAATACGTCCAAATGCAATTAAGTTGTTGGTTAAACGCAATCAATTCGTCCGCTGTAGAGAAATGTTCCTTAATTCGTCTAAATTTAGATATCAATGTC